>NW_027480431.1:14518569-14819807 GCF_051401765.1 Calliopsis andreniformis | reverse complement strand
TCGGTATCACCGGAGAAAAATTTTTTTCCCATTCCACTCTTCTAACAACAAATTACTTGTGATCCCTTTTATGGTGATGCCTGAAGTTTTATATTCGTCAGTTTTATATGCCATTTTCATTAGCATTACTACAACTTGAATTCAATCTTATTTCTTTCTCCAAATACTCATTTACTATTTTCTCAATACTTTCTAGGATACTTTCTTCAGATTCTTGTTTATTTTGTGCAGTTATACCTCTTTATTTCCTCACAAAACTTATCAATTAGCTCCTGTTCATCCGTAGTTAATGGTATTTCTAGCTTCGCTAACAGTGAGTCTTCTAGAAGAAGAGAATCACTTGATCTACAGCTCGAATCCTCGTCTTGTCAGTCACAATCACTCGGTTCAGTAGAAATTGTTTTATTATCGTCACCGGAGCTATACCCTGGATCATCACGCAGTGCCTGATCATCATTGTACTTGTTAGGCTAATTTATAGAATCACTTGTCAAATTCCCTTTATCTTTAATAGGAACTGTTTTGTTATCATCACTGGAGCCATTCCCTTCATTTTTACGAGAATCATCTGAATAATAGCCCTGGTCCTTGTCTGGATACGGATCACTTAATTTAGTACAAGTTATTTTATCCTTAGAACTACAACCTAAATCCTTCGAAGCTTGAAAGCAGTTATGTTCAGTAACATATTTAAATGAAGTCCTTCCACCGTGATCTTGCACATTTGGATCAGCTCCTGCTTTTAAAAGAAATTCTGTACCGTCAGTATCGTTACGTTCAGCAACGTAACGTAACAGAGTTTCTCCATCTTGGTTTTGTACATTTGGATTAGCTTCTGTTCCTAGAAGAAACACTATACATTAAATACCATTGAAATCATTTAATAGATTGCTATTGATTGCTAACTGATCTAAAATATCATGTAATTGTTCATTTAATCCCTTGCTTGGTACTCCACCATTCATATTCTATAAGTATTACTGACTAATCCTTTAGTGATTACCGTAATACATACATAAGTCAATAAAAAAATGTACCTTTCCTTCATCAGTTCTAAGAAATTGTCAAAAATCTCAAACAGATGAGCTGAAATAAGAAAGAGAATAGCAGGTTCTCTAATTGCACATGAGTCAACAATAATTTTTACACAAATCAAAACAGCATATTTTCTCCATAATATGTAATAATTTTACATAGATTAAAGTAGCAAGCTTCCATGGTTCTCTCCGCGGTATGATCTGGCTAGTCTATATTTTAGCCAAGCCGCACTCTACTTGTTAGGCGGAAGTGGACGGCAACATGTTGTTTACGAGGTCCAAGCTTCACTCTGCAATTTTGCTTATTCCTTCCATCGACATTACTGCCTTGAGTGAAATTATTCTTTCATGCTCCTCCTACATTTTCTAATAACAAAATTCTGTTTTATTGACTAACATTCTATGCATAATTACAGCCAATTTTCTTGCTACTGCTACAATTGCTTTTTTCGTCCCTTTTTTCTGGGCATGCTTCAATCCCCTACTTCTCAACTTAAAAGTTTTCCCACTGATTGTAAGTAAGACTTGTGCAGCTTCATATAACATACTTCTACATTCCATGGGACCCATTTTTTATATACTAACATGTCGGTAAACTTCTCTAGAAGCGTACTGCATTGGGCTCAACCCCATATAAGCTCCAATTGTATAAGATGTTTCAAACCTATATGAATCATGTATTACAGCTTTATATGTCATTGCTACTATAACACCAACTCCTGGGACCGTAGTTACTAATTTACAGTCCTCATCTCTTCTGCCTTGCTCTGAAAGTATTTTGTCAGGTTCTCTTATTGATTCTTCTATTGTTTTTAAGCTATGTAGTCATGCTTCAACTGAATTCCTACTGATTTCATCCACATTATTTATTGTCTTTTGTATTCTTAAAACAAAAATTTCAAATTTTGATCGTTTACCGAGCAGTATTTCATGTATCTTCAATAACCCTCTTACTGTTCCAACAATTTGCTATTTGCTGCATATTAACTGCCTTCGACTTCCAAGTCCTACTTTAATTTGACAAAATTCATCTGATTTTACTAACACTTCTTTGTACAGCCCAACTCTCATCATTTGACCTATGCCTTTTGCATCATTTTTATTCATTCTAGTTGATTCTTGCATACAACGCTGCTGTCACATGCCTTGTATCTGCACAAATTACTGGTAATCCAAAGCTCCTTAATTTTTTGCATATTGATGTTGATAGCTGTCCACTTTCTATCCCTATCATTTGAGCTAAAATAATGGTGTATGTCTCTCCATCATTCAACAGCAATTACAGTACGTTGTATCTATTACATGCATATGAGAAGTTAGTGTTAAGCAGGCAAATAAAAGTGAGCAAAAAGGAAGAAAACTCTGAATGTAAGAAAGTAGATTTGAGGATGGTTAAATGGTAACAGTTAGTTTATATGCAAGAATTTTTTTAGGGAAACAAGCACAAAAAGGTACAACAGCAAGTCAAATTTCTGCTGTAGGGAATCAAATTAGTACAAACCAAATTAGTATTAAATGAATATAAATTTATTGTTATTATGCGTAACATATATAAATATTTACATTACTATGCGTAAAGCATTTTTTTTTGGTAGGAAAAAAAAGAGCGAGTATAGGAGAAGTATGTCGTGGGCTAAGTGCTATGTCCGTTATGACGCGAACAGGAAAAGAATACTGGGATAGGGCTGTAGTTTTGAGTATATAAAAAAACTCTGCTTATTGAGGACAAGCAGCTTTTGGTAAAACAAGGTTAAGCGTAAAATTAAAACATATAAGACCAAAAAAATTTCCTGCGAGCAACCAAAAGATGATTATTCTACTTATCCTGTTCCAAAAGAGGATTGAATTTATATTCAAGTACCTAGTATAGTAAACGTAGATTTACTTGATATAGTTTAAGAACAATTAGCAGAGAATAAAGAAATAGCAAGAACAAGACAAAGAGGAGCAAGATATTTATTGCAAGGTTTAGTAGTATGTAAGCTTTGTAATAAATGCATATTACGATACTAGCACTGCAAGGAATAAGGAGGGAAAAAATTAATCATCAGGTGTATTATCGTTATATTGGCACGGATTCATACCGTTTTGGTGGTAATAAAATGTGTAACAACTAATTAATTCGTACAGACACATTAGACATAACTATATGGGTAGAAGTAAAGCATCTATTTAAAAATCCGAATAGAATATTAGAGGAGTATAAATGAAGACTTTCAGAACTTACACAGTCACCACTAGATCAAAAAAGCGCTTTGCTTGAAGCACAAGAAAGTAAATTAAAACGTGGCATTGCAAGGATAATTGCTAGGTATGCTCTAGAATATATTGATCAAGAAGAATTAGAGCCAAGAATTAAAGCAATGAAACAAAACTTAAAAATGGTTGAAAAATAAAATAAAAAAACATTTGATCAGAAAAAACTCACACAAGAGTTCATTCTAGTAGTAACAAATTTAGAGGGATTTTCCTCTAGTATTAACTCAAGTCCTGATAATGCAGACTGGCTAACTAAACGTGATATTATTAGAACGTTAGTTAAGTGAATTGAGATTAATTTTAAGGATATGAACATCGTGTTTAGAGTAAAAGAGGTTTTAGACTCTTCTCATGGGGACAAAAATCAATACCTGCATTGTTTTTGTAGGAGTAGTCATCCTGCTGCTTGTTAGCGGGATCTATGCTAAGAGATACCGCGGCGGTATGGCGTGATGCTTGGCTCAGCTATACCTTTTTTCTGCTTAGTTTGGTCATGCAAAAAGGCTATTATAATCAGGGTTTAAGTGTACGGAAGTAATTTTCTGTATTAGAGTAAGAAATTTTTTCTATAGGTAATCAAAGTGGGATCAAGAGAAACTTACCACATTCTTTACAAAGGGTTTGATGTTACGATTTGATGAACTATTCTGAATTTATTGAGTGAACATTAACATAAGGAATATAGTTCATGCTTTTTCTAAATTGCCAAGTTCAGGACCATCATCATCACGCAGGTTTGTTATACATTTACTCCAAAACAAAGAGAAAGTTATGCTACCACTTGTATCTTTGATTAAAAAGCTAACAGATCTTATACTAGAATGTGAGATTTGCGGAAATCTAGATACTAAATCATCTTCGTCTATTTGTACTAACCCAATACGTGACACTAAGTTACTGTGTGTAGTAGTAGAATTGGGTGATCTATGGGCGTTTGAAAAAGGAAATATATGTTCAGATTTACACCATGTTTTGGGGCCAGATTGTCTGCAGTAAACAGCATAGGTCCAAAAGAACTTAACCTTTTTACTATTCTGGAAGGAGGGACAGAATCTAAAGTTGAAGAGATAATTATTGCAATTACTCCGACATTAGAGGGCCAAGTTACTGCACAATATATAATTGAAATGCTAAAAAATTTGGGTGCGAAAATATCGCACCTTGCTTGTGGCATACCAGTGGGTGGAGAAATTGTCTATCTAGATAAAGGAATGCTGAGGATAGCACTACTTCAAAACAGGATATTAAAAAATTATCACAATCATTTCATTTCTTTTTAGCAAGCTATAAATTTCTTACCATACTAACATTACTTGTAAAACACTAAATTTTAGTGACATACTTCTGCCTAAAAACTTGCTTTAGTAATTCAAAACATTTTACACTTAAAACACTTAATACTTATAATTGGTTAATCAAAATATTAAGGTCATCCTCTCTTGATTTCGATGCATTATTTAACAAAGAATGCGCAGATAGTAAACAAATTGGATACATATTAAAGGATTTAAAGATTTACTTAGGACTACAAGTGCCTAATTTAGAAGTGAAAAAATTAAAAGAGTTTGATTTTAAATCAAATGATCTACTTTTAACAGAAAGCGATATTAATTTTCACAATATACAGCTACCACAACAGAGAGATCTTTCTATATTATTAGATAATACACCTAATGTCAGCGAAATAATAAGAATATTAAATCAAGACTAATATGCTCGATATATTGATAACGTAAGCTATATATGTAGGATGTGAGCACTGACGCGAGTGCGAGTGTGTGTGTCTGAGAGTGTGCGTGTGTGTGTGCGCGCGCTAGAGTATGTGTTGTTTGTGTATACGCCGCGACATCATCATCGACGCGTAACGACCGGTTACGCACCTAATTCGAAAAGGATACCGAGAATAGGCGAGAATATGCGAGAAGATGCGAGAACGTTCGATCGGCGGAAAACAAAAGGCCGCACCCGCGGCGCGCGGGGTCAGAGCTACGTGAGTCAACGGACGAGTACGAAAACGATACGGTAGATCGATCACGACGATAACGACTTTGAAGTTCACGGGACGGTTTCGGCTTAATAGCGGCGCTTGAACGGCGCTTCGGCTTGACGCGTGCTTGCCCAATAAATAGATACAAACAATTCTATTCCTACAAGTGGGGGCTCGTCCGGGATCAAAACAAGTAGCGAGTTCGCGACGGGAAGTTACAGTTAGGAAAAGTGATTACTGCAACGAGTCAAACCACCCACGGTTTGAAACGAAATGGAGGACGTGAACTGGCAAGACCTCACCACCGCACGCTTGAAAGGGATGCTGAGGGAGCGATCTCTCTCAACCAGTGGAACGAAGAACGAGCTGGTCGCAAGGTTACTTGAGCACGGCGGCGAGAAGAACGGTGTTTTCGATGGAGCTGGGACGTTGGACAAAGGTGACAAAAAAATAGGGCCGACACTCCGCGACTCAGCCCAAGCTACGGAGTTGGAGCTATTGAGGCTGCGACCGGAGCTTGTGGAGAAAGAAAGGGAGATGGCCATCCGGGAAGCAGAGCTGGCCAAACGCGAGCTGGAACTTTTGCAACTGGCACCAGCTAGTGACGAGCTGCGGTCAACGAGAACAGAGGCTTCAGCCGCGACGTCCGAACCCCTCCGCATGAGCATCACGGCCATTGCGGGGCTCCTGAGTTACTTCGATGGTTCGGAGGGCACGTTCGAGACGTGGACGAGGCAGTTCCGACTCCTAAGCAACGTCTACGGGTTGCGAGACGACGCGTGTCGCATTCTCATCGTGTCCAGGCTCCGAGGAAAGGCCCTGGATTGGTTCCATTCTCGACCGGAGTACACGTTAATGGCAATCGAGACCTTGCTGGAGCATATGAGTTCCATGTTTTATCAACGACCCAACCAGCTATTGGCAAGGCGACGATTCGATGAGAGGACGTGGCAGCGGGGAGAAACCTTCGCCGATTACCTCCACCAAAAGGTGATCCTGGCGAACCGTATCCCCATAGGCGGAGAGGAACTCATCGACTGCATCATCGATGGGATACCCGACCCTCTCCTTCAGGACCAGGCGCGCCTCCAAAGGTTCCGGACGAACGCCGATCTGCTGGAAGCGTTCGGCAAGATTTCGCTCAGGCAGAAGACAGCCAGCGCAACGCCTAAGGAAGGGGACCCGATGTCGAGGACCAAGGGCGACGGTCCAGCGAGCTCGGCGACGGTAGCGAAAAGATGCACCAACTGCGGCGACCGAGGACATCCAGCGCCGAAATGTCCCACACAGAACAGAGGTCGTAAGTGATTTCAGTGTAACGATTATGGTCACATTTCGCGCGATTGCCCGACGAAAAAACAGACCCCGAAGAACGTCCTCGCTGTCGCGGAATCGGCGGAAACTAAATTCCGAAAAGATGTTCGCGTAAACGGGTGCGCCGCGGTGGCCGTCCTTGACACAGGTAGCGATGTCTCTCTAATTCGGGAAAGCGCATACTTCGACGTCGGGGCACCGCCGCTGACAAACGAAATAATACGTCTCCGGGGAATAGGCTCGCAAGAGTATCGGACTCTCGGGAAGTTTGACGCGGAGATCATAATCGACGACGAGATACGCGAAGCTACATTGCACGTTGTAGAAAACACGGTCCTGAATCATGGAGTGCTGCTCGGCTTTGATTTCATAAATGCCGCGGAGTGGACGGTAAGAGACGGCACGATCACACTGGCGAAACGGTCGAATACGCAGACTATCGTACCCGAAGTTTTATACGTTGGCCACGAACAGGAATACGACGCGATCGACCTATCTCACGTGAAAGACGCGAAATTACGAAAACAGGTCGAGACGGTCGTTCGCGAGTACCAGCCCGACAAAAGCCACGACGTCGGGGTAACAATGAGAATTATTGTCAAGGACGACGAGTCGGTGTATCAGCGACAGAGGAGACTATCTCCCTCCGAGAGAGAGACGGTTAATCGGCAAATAAACGAGTGGATACGGAACGGCATAGTAGAACACTCTCTTTCGGAGTATGCAAGCCCAGTGGTTCTCCTAAAAAAGAAGGACGGTACTTCTCGCTTGTGCGTCGATTACCGACGACTGAACGCTAAAATCGTTCGCGACCGATACCCCCTTCCACTGATCGAGGATCAATTAGATTTTTTACGGGATGCAACCATTTACAGCACGTTAGATTTCCGAAACGCGTTCTTTCACGTCACCGTCGAACCAGAAAGCCGAAAATACACGTCCTTCGTAGTACCCGACGGGCAATACGAATTTCTAAAAGTACCATTCGGCTTATGTAACTCGCCTGCTGTTTTTCAAAGGCTCGTGAACGTTGCGTTTAAAGACCTCATTGCGGAGAGGGTCGTCTTAACGTACATCGACGATTTGGTAGTACCCGCGACAGATTACGAAAGCGCCAAGCAACGATTGAAAAGCGTCCTTGAACGAGCGTCGGAATGCGGTCTATTAATTAACTGGTCCAAATGCGAACTTTTGAAAACGCGGGTGGAGTACCTCGGACATGTAGTGGAGGGAGGTACGGTGCGCCCTTCGGAGAATAAGACGGAGGCTGTAGCCCGTTTCCCCGCACCGACGACGATTAAACAACTGCAGAGCTTTCTTGGGCTAGCCGGATACTTCCGGAAATTCATTCCGGAATATTCTACAATGGCGCGTCCACTAACACGACTATTGAAAGCCGATGTGCCCTTCCGGTTCGGGTCGGAAGAGCAGAATGCATTTCAATCGCTCAAGGAAGCTCTACTCAAGAAACCAGTTCTGCGAACTTACTGGCCCGAGCGGGAAACAGAGCTACACACAGACGCGTCTATACACGGCTACGGGGCAATATTATTACAGCGTGATAGCGAGGACGGTGCGTTTCATCCCGTATATTACGCGAGCGGGATGACAACAGCAGCGGAACAACGATATCCGAGCTACGAGCTAGAAGTGCTGGCAATCGTGAGGGCATTAAAGAAATTCAGGGATTATTTGCTCGGCAATCGATTCAAAATAGTGACAGATTGTCGGGCATTCGCGTTGACCATGCGGAAGAAACACCTCTGTGTTCGGGTGGCACGCTGGGCGTTACTGCTCGAGGAATTCGAATACTCGATCGAACACCGACCCGGAACCGCGATGAAACACGTTGACGCGCTTAGTCGTAATCCCACATTGGGCTGCCTCGCGGTAGAGAGCGAAGATAGTGTTACGGCGCGAATCCGTAAGGCCCAGGAACGCGACGACGACCTACGGAAAATAATACAGGGCGTTAACGAACGAGGAATCGACGGCTACGTTACGAAACGAGGGCTTCTCTTACGCGAAGTAGACGGCGAGTTGCGCATCGTGGTACCTAAGAGAATGCAAGCGCAGGTCACTCGCAGGGCACACGAGAACGGACATTTTTCGATCGCGAAGACGGAGGCGCTATTACGACGCGACCATTGGTTCCCCGCCATGCGTTCAAAGATCGAAAAAATCGTGAATAAGTGCGTGGATTGCATCCTCGCGGAGTGTAAGAAGGGACGACAGGACGGGTTGTTGCACGCGATCGAGAAGGGAGACCGACCGCTCGAAACGTACCACGTTGACCATCTCGGCCCACTTCCCTCCACCAAGAAACAATATGCGCATATCTTCGTCGTGGTAGACGCGTTCACGAAATTTGTGTGGCTATACGCTACGAAGACGACGAATTCCACGGAGGTCACGGACCGATTACGAAAGCAGGCGACGGTTTTCGGAAATCCGCGGCGGATAATTTCCGACCGGGGAACGGCATTCACATCACAGTTCTTCAAGGACTATTGCCGTGACCAAGGGATCGAACACGTCCTTATCGTTACAGGCGTACCGTGAGGGAATGGGCAGGTGGAACGAGTAAATCGGACGTTGATACCGCTCCTGACGAAAGTGTCCGCCCCGCACCCCGCAGAATGGTATAAGCACCACCCAACGGTGCAGCAGTTCTTGAACAGCACCACCCACCGGAGTACGGGAGTATCTCCTTTCTCCCTGCTCTTTGGGACGCGAATGCATTTGAAAAGTGATCCGCAGGTAAAAGAGCTCATCGAGGATGAGCTAACGAACTTGTTTCAGGCCGACCGCGATGAAATACGCCAGCAGGCGAAAGAGAGACTGCAACGCATCCAGCAGGAAAATCGCAAGCAGTACGATAAGCGACGGAAAAGAGCCAGAGTCTACCAGGAAGGCGACCTGGTGGCGATCCAGCGGACGCAGTCCGCTCCCGGGCTAAAACTGGCCGGAAAATTCCTGGGTCCGTATGAGATCACGCGGGCACTGCGAAATGACCTCTACCTGGTGGTTAAGGTCGGCTAGCATGAGGGACCACGGTCAACGTCAACGTCCGCGGACCATCTGAAACCGTGGATCGAGGACAGTGACGAAAGCGGGGAAGGAGACGAAGACAATGAAGTTGAAGACGGCATCTGAGGCCATAAGCCTCTTCAGGACGGCCGAGTGTAGGATGTGAGCACTGACGCGAGTGCGAGTGTGTGTGTTTGAGAGTGTGCGTGTGTGTGTGTGCGCGCTAAAGTATGTGTTGTTTGTGTATACGCCGCGACATCATCATTGACGCGTAACGACCGGTTACGCACCTAATTCGAAAAGGATACCGAGAATAGGCGAGAATATGCGAGAAGATGCGAGAACGTTCGATCGGCGGAAAACAAAAGGCCGCACCCGCGGCGCGCGGGGTCAGAGCTACGTGAGTCAACGAACGAGTACGAAAACGATACGGTAGATCGATCACGACGATAACGACTTTGAAGTTCACGGGACGGTTTCGGCTTAATAGCAGCGCTTGAACGGATTTTTGCCGATCGCATACGCCTATTACTCCTACTTTTCTGTCACCTGCTTGCCCAATAAATAGATACAAACAATTCTATTCCTACATATATTTCCATTAATCCTGGTGTATCAAAACTTTGTGAAGAGTGCTGAGAATTAGTTATTCTTAAATTAAATTTACGCTAAGTTAATCATCATATATTAAGTTCAAATTACGCGCCGAAAGTTCGACCGAAATCGGACGCAGCCAAGGAAACAAAACCTGACTTCCGTCCGGTGGTACACCGTTCGAAAAGTGTAAGCCGCATGTACGCGGGAACGTGTCGGTGGCAAGAGTAATGCATAAAGTGTTTAAAATCAGATATTATTTCCTTGCTGCGTTATTTGAAAACAAATAATTAGTGTTATGTTTACAAGATTAATGTTCAGTGAAAAAGGCGCCTTTTCTTTTACTAACCATTCTACCACCAACAAATAAAGCCTTATACACAGAAGTTATCAGCTGTGTCCGTTGTCCTCGATATCCTAATTTACGTCGCATCACATAGGGACTAAGTATGGTATTTCTGCATTAATAGAATTAATAAGAACTTGCTATAGTAGGAAAATCATGGAGGAAGAAATAGACTTATGGAAGGAAAAAGGAAAGTTAACAATAGATATGTGTTTGGATGCAGAAAACTTAGTTTATATAAACGGGATGTTTCCTTTAATACAAAAAGCTATTAAAAACAGGAGTTTTAGAACTCAAAACTATTCTGGACTCTATTAAAGTGGAATTGAGCAACTAGTCACTGAATTCAAAGGTTGTAAAAGTTTAAAGGAAACACAGGAAGTAATAGACGATCTTACACAAAACTATGTGCAATACATGGAAAGATGCATAGAAGAAAAAATAGGAATAAAAACTACCACATTCATATGTGGTCATCATATGATCCATATGATGTGCTTGATCCTGTAAGTAGCTTGAAAAACATTTCTATTAATGTGTTAGAAAAACATGGATTACTAAGTAATTTATTGTGATATAAGCCTAGACTCTTAACTTATAAAATACTCTAGTAAAATATAGCGTAAGTGTCTTATGTGCTTAAAAAAACTTATATCGTTAATAACGTTCAAGAAGAAAGAAACAGCGCCACCACTTCAAGTGGCGGCTTGGGAAAATGACCGTCTAAACTATAAGCAATTTTCAGGCAAATTCAACAGTATAACTAAAACGATTGATCAGTCTTTTACAATAATATCTTTAGAAGGATATGATGGATGATGGGGTACGACGTTTTTTCTGAAAGAGTGGATAAAAGCGTTAACAGCAAAATAAAATTGCAGCTTACTATAACGCATGGGATATCAATGCACTAGATTAACCACTTCCATGCTTTTTAAATATTTTATTTGAAGATTTATTTGCATCGTATGGAGTAAAAAGAAGCGTTATACAACAGTTCAAGAACATAAACCAAGTACTATTTTCTCTAAACACACTAGGAAAGCTGATCAGTAAATCTGCACTTGCTATGCTGTCCGTATTGCTTGACGCTACAAAAGAGGCTGACAAGAAAGATATTGGTTCTGTACTGAGAGAGTTGAATACTCTTCAAAGAAGAGAAGAAAACATTAAGGATTTTAAAACACAACGGGCGAAAGTAGTTAATAGAATTAGAAAAGACAAAAACACTTATATAATGGTGGACAATTTTGATGTGTGCCGCCCTAAATTCGTTGTCGATTTTTTGGAATCCATAAAGTATATGCTTGATGTGGAGGGGCTGGTTTTCATTATTTCTGTAAGTAAAGATAAGAGCAATGTGCACAAAGCCATTAGCACGATACTTGGACCAAGTTTCGACCTAAAACCTTTTACTGATCTCTCTTTACATTTATCGAAGCAACCAACAGAAAAATTTAAAAAAGAACTATTTGAAAATATTAAATTAGCGAAAAAGTCAAAAAATTTAATTATAGATAGTTTTATATTTTATGCAGGAAGCCTCTTACTATCGTTAAAACCAATAGAATACTGCGGAAACAAAATAAAGATGCGTCTTTGGGTTACACAGGAGAAGAATTACCTACTCCAAATTTGTTTTCGTTTTTGGTAATACTGCTATCAGTAAATACTGATTTGTATGAGGAGTTAGATTCCTCATGTTAAAGAGCATTGGAAAAAATTGAAAATAGATATAAGTCTTTAATTCTAAATGGTCAAGAAGAAAGGGAAGAACTTAAAACCTTCCTAGAAACCGCTTTTACAGAGAAAGAATCAAAAATTAACAAAGCTGTAAAGAATATAATATTTTGAAAAGATACCCTCCATTTGTATATACAAAAATAGAGTAATAGTTGATTAATGCCCCTTTACTATGTTATTACCTTGTTCAAACATTCTGATTAATTCGCTTACGTTGACATTAGATAATTCTTTACCTGCAGATTTGTCATTATATGAAGCATTAGGTTTACGAAGGTCTTGCTTACTGTTACTCCTAGTAATATTACATCTGACAATGTTTGAATTATTAGACTTATCGCTTATACCTGAAATATAACTTTTTTTACTACATAAAGACGAATTACTCGACATATTGTCTAAGCTAAAGCGTTTTTGACCTTGATAGATTTGATTCCAATCAAGTGGATTGTATATTTTTTTGCTGGTCCCAACCTTTCGGTTATCCTGCTTAACATTTTCGATCATTATATCTTTTATTGTTCTATCCTCATCATCAGAAGTGCTGCTACTAACATCACTGATACCACTATCCCCTGAATCACGGCGTTGTTTTTTAGAAGTTCTAACGCTTACTTGAATATTGTCTTTCGTGGATTTTTACTTGTTGGGCCAAATGTTCTTCCAACATTGCTATTTACTATTTTATTACTACGATTTGCTTGGAAATGAGATGCATTTCGCTCAAAAATCGCTTTCATTCTAGCAAATTTAACTCAACTTAACCGTTAAAAGTGCGTGAAAGTTTCGAGAACGTGTGCATAGTGTGACGACGAACATGAATGCGACGCAAGATTCGAACAGCTTTTCCATACCAGCGTTAGAAGAGAAGTTGAAAGTGTGGAGGTGACTGGTTATTGGAAGAGGGTACATCCAGCGTCCGAATCTCAATCAAACTCGGTTTTTATTGACGCTATACAGAGTCTCGCGACGACCGCGTAACCGTGTCCGATGTTCACTGCGTTCTTGTGTTCTGGTTCAGTCACACCCCATTCGAAACCTTCTTATAATCTCCCACGCACTCACGCACTCCCAACACTGATTCTTTTTCTCTCTCACGGATTCGCTCTCACTCTAAACTAATCACTCGTACCCTTACGCGACACTCGATGCGCTCTTCCAAACATCCTGCCGAAATCATACCTCACGCTAACAGTCGCTCATTCACTCGGACGCATTCCAATCTTAAACTAAACAATTGACAGGGACGTGACACCGGCTTGTCGCCGCCACAAAAGGAAGAGGACTGCCTACATCGGGTCCAAAAGACGAATTAATACAGCGGCTAAACGACGCTTATCAGGCGGGCGAATGGTTAAGGATGGAAATAATCGAGGAAGACGCTAATGAAGATGCTACGAGTAGAAGCGAATCATCTGAGCGTGCAAGTGAAATAGCACACATACGCCGCGAGATAGAACTCTTTCAACGAGAAAAACAGTTAGCGGAACGAGAGCTTGAATTGGCTCGTCAGCAAATCGAATTGCTTGAAGAGACGCAAAGACTGAATATCAGGACCGCAACGCAAGAACCGGCAACTACGACAGCGGTGCAGGGACGGCAACAACCGGCAAGCATAAGCGTTATTTCTGATTTATTAAGCTATTTCGAGGGAAACAGTGACACATACAATACGTGGGAAACGGCAAGTGCAACCATTAAAAACGACGTACCAGTTAACAGAGGATATGACGAAGTTGTTAATTGGATGACGATTAAGAGGAAATGCGCTTGAATGGTTACATTTGAAGCCTGAACATATTGCGACGACGGTCAAAGAATTGCTGGATAACCTACGAGAAATGTTTTATCATCCTGAAAATGTGTTGGAAGCGAGACGACGCTTCGAGGCACGCACGTGGAAGAAAGAAGAGTCTCTTAGTAAGTATCTGCACCAGAAAATTATCCTAGGAAATCGTGTACCTATCAATGATGAGGAAATAGTCGAGTATGCTATTCAAGGAATTCCCGATTCTGGATTACGAGATCTGGCACGAGTACGGAAGATCAAGGCGAAAGGGAAACTGCTAGCAGCGTTAGAGCGAATTTCGCTTCGAGGAAGATTTCTGCAGGGCTGCGCAGCAGCTGAGACTAATAATGCGATGTGGTGTCCAGTCAAGACAGAAAAGCAGGATAAGAAGAAGGTTTCGAAGAGCGAGGTGCGATGTTTCAACTGGAGCGACGTCAATCATCTCAGTGTGAAGTGTCCTGTGAAAAGCAAGGGTCCGAAATGTTTTGCATGTAACGACTTTGGACATAAAGCTGCAGATTATAAGAACGGACAAGAGAAGCAGCTAAATGCGTGCACTGCAGTTACCATCCGAGACAATAAAATATATAAGTCGGTAACTGTTATGGGTAAGCAAATAACTGCGTTTCTTGGTATGGGTAGCGATCTACATTTAATGACAGCCGAGCAGTATATCAGATTGGGATGTCCGTTATTTACCAGTCCAGAAATTCAGTGCAAAGGCTTTGGATTGAATAGAGTCACGACTATGGGAAGTTTTTATACAGATGTAGAAATTGATGGAAAGACTTTTCGATTATTAGTTCATGCTGTACACGACGCCTATTTGAACAATAATCTTTTAGTCGGTTGTGATTTGTTACAAGAAGCCAAAATACTTTTAGACGGTAAAGACGCAATAATATCAAAACACGACGCTAAAGCAGGTACGACTCATGACGTTCCGGAAATATTTTGTATTGATACTTTTGATGAATCTGGAAATAATGAATCTAGCTGCGCAGTAAATTTGCAAAATGTCAAAGATCATAGTATTAAACACGAAATTGAATATCTTATGAACAATTATGAGCGAAAGCAACCAAAGAAACAAATATTATGATGGAAACCGTATTAAAAGACGACACGCCTATATATCACCCCCCACGTAGACTAGCGTCAGTAGAAGGAAAGGAAGTGAATAAACCAATAGACGAATGGATACGACAAGGTTGTATTGTAATTGTCAGGGAAAAAGATAGTGGAATGCGATTATGCGTAGATTACAGATTAATAAATAAAAAAGTATATAAAGGTCGTTATCCTCTTCCGTTGATAGAAGACGAATTAAATACGTTACAAGATTCAACGATATTCAGTGTACTGGATTTGAAAGATGGCTTCCTTCATGTGCCAATAGAGGAAAATAGTTGCAAATATATGGCGTTTATAGTACCAGACGAGCACTATGAATTTTTAAAGGTACCTTTCGGGTTTTGCAATGCTCCCGCTATATTTCAGAAGTTCATTCGTAGTGTATTTCGTGATTTAATTAAAAGAGGCATCTTACTGGCTTATATGGACGATATAATTGCTCCAGCCCGCAATGAGAAGGAAGCACTGTTAAGATTCCAAGAAGTTTTGTCTGTTGCGAGCGATTATAGACTACGAGTAAATTGGAGAAAATGTCAATTTCTTCCGCATAGTATAGAATATCTGGGTCACATAATTGAGGATGGCCGCGTTCGTGCATCGAAACGCAAGACGTTAGCAGTTATGAATTTTCCGCTGTTAAAAAATATCAGAGACATAGAAAGCTTTTTAAGATTAACAAGTTATTTCAGGAACTTTATTCCACAGTACTCGGTAATAGCTTTGTCTTTGTCAAAATTGCTCAAAAAAAAAAAGCCAAATTTGAGTTTAATGAAGAACAAAGGCTTGCATTTCAGCAATTGAAGTCAGCATTGGTCAATGAACCAATCTTAAAGTTGTATCGCGTCGGTGCGCAAACAGAACTTCATACTGATGTATCCAGCATAGGTCTTGGTGCTATTCTCTTGCAAAAGGACGATGTAGATCAGCGGTTCCATCCCATATATTATGCGAGCTGGAAGACATCAAATGCAGAATGGCGATATACTAGCTATGAGTTAGAAGTACTAGCTATAATTAAGGCCGTGAATAAATTTAGAGTTTACCTTTTAGGAGTTCCGTTTAAAACCGTGACGGACTGTCGTGCGTTCACACTTACCATGAAAAAGAAAAACTTATGCATTCGAGTAGCAAGATGGAATTTGATCATACGATCGAACATCGCCCAGGGAATAGTATGAGGCATGTTGACCCGTTAAGTCGCAATTCTGTGTCAGTGTGTATGTTAATAAATGAATGTGAGACGAGTGTACTTGCGAGACTGCGAAAAGCACAGTGTGAGGATAATGATTTAAAAGACTTATTAGAATCGGCGAGGAATGGACAAAATAGTGACTATATTGTGAGAAATAGACTCTTATTTAAAGTGATAAACGATGACACCCGTATAGTTGTACCGCGTGCTATGCAAGGACAAATCGTGCGGCAATTGCATGAAAGTGGACACTTTTCAAGTAGCAAAACCGAGACCCTCGTCAGAAAAGGCTATTGGTTTAAAAATCTCAGCGCTAAAGTACAAAAGGTTGTGCGAAATTGTGTTGCGTGCATTTTGGCCGATCGAAAATCTGCGAAGCAAGACGGTTTCTTACATTCTGTTGAGAAAGGTGAGGTACCTTTAGACGTATACCATATAGACCATCTTGAGCCACTTCCATCAATACGAAAGAACTACAAGCATATATTTGTAGTTATATATGAGTTCTCCAAGTTCGTTTGGCTTTATGCTACAATGTCGACCAGCGGTGCTGAAGCTATTAGCCAGTTAAAAAAGCAAGCTGTAATTTTCGGTAATCCGCGGAGGATCATTTCAGATCGTGGTGCTGCATTCACTTCAGCCGAGGTTCAGGAATATTATAAAGCAGAGGATATTGAATCTAATCTTATTATAACAGGTATACCGAAAGCGAACGGCCAAGTCGAAAGGGTCATATGACGATCATTCCGCTATTGACTAAGCTGACCGCAGCAAAACCTGAGGAATAGCATAAGTATCTAGATGCGTGCCAAGGATACCTGAATACAACTCCTTACCACAAGCACTACGCCTTTCAAGGTCTTATTCGGTATTGATATGAGATTGAAGAGTAACCCCGAAATTCGAGAGACAGTCACCAAAGAATGGAAAAAGATATTCCAAGAGAATCGCGAAGAATTAAGTCGACAAGCGAAGGATAGTATCATGAGGATTCAGCAAGAAAATAGACTCAACTACAACAGGAAACATAAAGAGGCTCACCGCTCCCAACAAGAAGATTTGGTTGCCATCAAGAGGACCCAATTGGGACCAGGGTTGAAATTTGCACATAAATACCTGGGTCCCTACAGAGTTACTCGTGTGTTACGAAATGACAGATACGTAGTCGAGAAGGTCGGCGAACATGAAGGCCCACGACAAACATCAACTGCCGCAGAGTACATGAAGCCGTGGCTTGAAGACTTAGATCTGGACATTATATCGACTGACAGTGAAGATATGCCTGATATCTGAAGGCAGATATCCTTGCAGGATGGCCGAGTGTAGAGAGTGAGAGTGTGTGATGAGAGAGAGAGAGAGAGAGAGAGAGAGAGAGAGAGAGAGAGAGAGAGAGAGAGAGAGAGAAGGGTTGTGACAAGAAAGAGACAGAGATTCCAATTATAGAAAAAAAATCCAATCAATTTGCACAGGCTATGGTTCTTGTATTGTTCGATAATAACCAATGGCAATAGTAATCTTCAGTAGTTACTATTAACTTTGGGTTACCTGACTGAAGATTCTGTTCTTTTGGTTTATACTTTATAAAGAAATTCTCATTGTACTTTGGAATTCTTTATAATACATATGCATACGTTTACCATTATTTCGCAATGAAATTTCTTTATTTCTACATTGAGCCTTGAATTCCAATAGACAGTAAGGGAAACGCGAGGATTTCAATAAGTGTCCAGTTCCGGGTCAAAGCGTCAACGAACTCACAATTAAAATAATTATGTTACGCCGCCCGCCGTAACAGCGGTGTTGAGATATACCTTTTTGTTTCCCAGCCGCTATCTAATTCATTACCATCTTTAAATAAGTAAGCAAACACACCACCGTCACACCATCTACTTATTTTACCCCCGAGGAGCAAGAGCATCCCAGAAATTTGCGCAATAGAACGTGACTCCTTGGGTATAGCAAATATAGAATCCACAATTTTTCTTATCTTTTCTTCTACGTCCACCAAGTTCGTATCGGCTACCATTCTTTTGATCAGTTCGATCAACATGTTGCGATTGGAAGCACTATCTTCAATGTTTAGTGGATTAAATTTTAGGCTTTTGTCCTTATACTTCGGATCGATTATATAATATGCACCAGTCACTGCTTTATTAAAAATTATCGACTTTCCTTAACCAATATGACAATATTTGGGTTAAACTTTCTTCATTCGGATAATAGGAAATTTGTGAGTGAAGTTCTGTCTGAATTTGGAGCTCCAAGTATCGTAGTATGGCCATTATTTCTTTTTCCATGAAAATTAAAGAAGTAAGGATTTCCTTCTTTTGAGAAAAAAACTGTTACCGCTTCTTTCCACCTTCCTCCTTTTAATGTGCCTGACGTAAAATCATGCAGCATAGCAAAACTGTAAGCATATTTCGCTAATATATTTTTCGGTTGTGTAATAAACGTAAAATTGCCCAGAAGTTATTCCTAAAAATGACTTTTCATATGTAGACCATTTCTAAACATCAAAAAGCCAATTAATGACATTATAGAAGATAAATCACTAATATTTCTAGCTAACTTATTCCTATTGTCTGTAAATATTGTAAAAATAATTTTCTGTCGGCAGAATTTTAGACTAGAGGTCTTTTCAAGCTCTATTATTTCTCCAATTCCAGAGCTTTTAAGTAAGGTATTATCCTCACTAATTTGCAGCATGTTAATTTGTTTATTAAATTCTTTTATTGCCTTACTATTACCAGCAAATATCATTGTTTCTGTAATGGTAAATTCAGATTCAAGCTGCAAGTACCTATCTATATCACTGAAAACAATATGCATAAAACAATAAAATATGCCGAAAACAATAAAATATATTGTTACGTTTCTGGGGAGCCGCCGGCGGCTCCCCGCGCGCACTACAATCCCGAACGCGTCGCGGCATTGCAATTAGTTCCACACTGTATCACAGTTTGTTTTTTTTACAATTACTATTACCAATCTTAGTATTACTAATCTTAGGTATAACTAATCTTATGTAAACGACTCGTATTTGAAATCGCGGTGTTTGCTCTCTGACAGCTGTCAGAATTCTGTCAGAATTCTGTCTGAAAGCTGTTCCTCGAACGTTTTCCTATTCTTCGTTGCGAGCGTAGCAGGCCATGGAGATGTACCCGGTGCTCGCAACAATATTATACTGAAAACAGAGCCAAATTCCTGTTGGCTTTCAAATATTGTTTGAAACGTATTAAAACCAAAAGCTATTTCAAAATTTCTAATATATTGCGACAGGTCCCTTTCGTGTATTGGATAATCTTTGTGCGTTAATGTCACAATATAGTGGAGAAATTCTATCATTTCAGGATATATTTTGCCTTCATTAAATCTTAGACCCAGTTTTTTAACTCCAAAACGTCCTAAATCATCGTGAATTAAGTCAGTTATCTTTTGCAACTTCTGGTGGGTTTCTTGTAAAGGCAGCTTATGCTTATTCTTTATTCTATTAAAAAAATGAATTATTAGTATGCTTACCAATATCGCTAAACGATATTACAATATATAATTCATTTATATACTCTAATTAACTATCAGTAAGTTTATCAAACCGCGCTCAATGTAGCTTATCAGAGAAGTTTTCAGTTTTATTCCATTTTAAGCTCAATTTATTGCGCTTTCAGACAGTATGAATCCAAACGGTGAAATATAGGCTATTAATATCCTTTGATATGCTTTTCCTAATTGCAGTTCTAAGGTCGCTATAGTTATCAACAGAAAAATAATCTTCTAACTTGATTATTTTTAACAACTCTCCCTGTTTTGTTAGTATAGTTTCTTCATTGTAATGACAAGCATAAGGAATGAAATCTAAATCAATCCTCTATGGTAATGCCAAATTGTTCTTTTTTTCACACTTAGAGTTAATTGCTGGTACTTTTAGCTGCATATGCGTATTCAATAAAGGTAATTAAAAAAGATAAAAGTATTATCTAATTTAGATAAGATAAAGGCAAAAATATTATCTTAACTTTTATCTTTTTTTCGCTATCGGATTGTAATTTTATACCTTTTGCAAAATTAAATTTTTCTTTTAAGTAGTCTGTTGCCTTTTCTGTACTACCAAATGTTAGATTATATAATCAAGGAACAAAAACAAGTATCGAAGGATACAGAAAGAGTTCTGTCTTGTTTCTACGGTATTTTATTTACTTTTGGATATATTCATGTGAGATCTGATATCGTACAGACTTCTTCCGTTCGTTGAGTTAAAACTCAAACTTGTTTTTATTTAAAATCGTTATCCCATATTCCAACACCAAACATCATGATTAGTACACTAAGCATTATCATAAAAGAGATCAGACCTCTGAATGCTACTGCAAGTATCACCGCAGCTGTACACAACCCTATGATTGTTGACGGACTCATGTTTTCTACAGTATCTTTAATTGAAAATGAAGAAATAAAATCTTTTACCGTTTCTTAAACATCCTTTAATTTATCACTCACCGAAGCTTTGCTAGGATATGATGCAAAAATGAAACTTAATAATGCTATAAAAACCAAAACTCTATTCAATTGAATGCGCATCAACTGACTAACCTTTAAATATTCCTCAAATATAACAACTCTTACATCAATAGGCAAGAACTGAATTCACTTATCCACTACAAGTAACACATATTTAATGTTTACAGATGTGAACATGCTGTAAGCTCTTTATCATCAACAGGGCGACTCAAATTGGTGGATGTTAATTCACTTGAAGGGGTTAAACACCATGCAGTTATTGCCGCTATAGCAAATACATCTTCTATGACACACAATATTCCTGACCTTGCTGTTGTTGCTGTAACAAGTCACCCCGCTGCTAGAAGTGTACAACCTGCTACAAGCGCAACGTGAATATTTCTGTTATTGGGTTGTTTGAGTGGAATATCTGCACCCTTTTTCTCATTCACAGGAAGTTTCTGCACAGTTGTAATGGTATTCTTATTGTCCTTTTTTTCTTCAGATTTCACTGGATCCTTTGTGTGGTCATCATCTGTCATCCCAGTGCATGACACTGGGATCTTTGATTCTTCTTTTCTGGCTTCAGTTGCCTGCTGTAATGACACCTGGGATAACTCCTCCTTAACTTGATCTGAATTTACTTGACCATCTGAGCTTACACTTTCTTGCACCTGTGACTCTTCTAGTGCAGCTTGCTCTGGTTGCATTTGATTCTCATTCTCTTTTTGCAGATTATTATTTTCTTTAGCAACACTAGGTATTGAGTTTACGCTTTCCTCCGATGAAGTGCTTGTTACTAAAGTTAAACTGCTACTTCTGCTACTTACTGGTGATTTCAAACTTTCTTTATTCGCTCTAGGTGAGTCTATTTGATTCACTGACACTACTGAGTTTAGAACTTTGCTTCTCCTCTATTTCTTCCACAACCTTGCTATATTTTTTAAGCACTTCCTCTGTAATATCTGAATTACTAAGTATTTTATTATCACCACATTTTTTCTCAGCTACATTCAAGGGTGTTTCTTGTGTGTTGTTTTGCTCTTCAATATGATTTAGTTGCATTTGATCCTCAATGTTTTCTTCAACAACATTTGGTATGGAACTTACACTGCTGCTCTTGCTAGTAATTTCTGAGATTATTCGTCCTATTTCGTTTGCTTTTTCTTGGTCTAGTTTTTTTGACTGTGTTGTTTCTTTTAGCAGCGCTGGAAGAAAGTGTTGGATATAATTATTATAATGTTCTCTTTTTTTCCCCACTGATTTTTGTAACTCAGCGAATGCTACAGGACTAGTTCCTGGCTTGGATGACTCTAAGAGTGTTTTGATGGCCTGCTTATCTTGTCGTTTTTTCAGTATTTCTTCTAATTCAGCCAATGTTTTAGGACTAGCTCCCTGCTTGAACAACCTTTTGCATACTTTGAAAGTCTCATCCTGATTTTCTTGACAATTTTCTGTTGTTACCTTTTTGTATATAATTTTATGCAATGATTGGTTAATACCTTTCTCATTATTATTAGGGTTTTTAGAAGGATTTCGCATAAGATTCCTCCATACATAATAAAATGTATAAATACCTCTTTAGCGTTAATTTGACATTAAAACTGGGTAGTTATGCCATATATGGATAATTTGCTTATTGTGAGGCCGCTTATCTATTTGCTTTCTAGGTTTTCTACTTCTACAAATTTGCTTTTGATATAATTGTTCGCTTGTTGAACTAACATGTCTATCAGTTTTTTCACAGGCTATCCCTTATCTACCATGCCGACACTTTGACCGGCCATTAGAGATCCTGTTTCAAAATCTCCTTCAATCACTGCCCTTCTTAAAGCTCCAGCCCAAAACTTTTCTATTTAAAGCTGCCCATTTTCTTTTGAAATCTGTCCCTTTTGGTATTCATCAATAACTTCTTTTTGACGCTTCATAAAGTCATCGCTTGCTTTGTTGGCTATAGCTCTCAGGAAAATTAGCACATATCTGTAAAGAAGGTATTGCATTACATGCGGCTGGTTTAATATACACTTCTTTAAAATTTTTGTGGTTAACTGATTCACTGGTACAGACAAATAATTGTACCTATTTGACAGCCACTTGCTCCCATTTCTAAGTAATTAACTATCATTTCACCTCTTCCTATTCCACCTGCAACAAACACTGGTGTTTGTTCATTTTTAAAATGACGTAATATCTCTTATGCAAGAACAGAAGTGTTAACTGGACCTACATGCCCGCCTGCTTCCATTCCTTCTATTATTAACACATCTACTCCCATTTTCACTAACCTTTTAGCAAGGCTTAATGCTGGTGCAAAGCACATATCTTCAATGCCTGCACTCTTGATTTTTTCTACATTAGGCTTTGTTGGTAGTCCACCGGTAGGCACTATATGGCTCACTTTCGTTTCAATGTACACATCTATCAACTTAATCATCTTTGGGTGCATTTATTCTTTCAATAGGTCTGGAAACATTGCATCACATGCAATTACACCGAAACCATCAGCGTTTGAGATCTCCGAAATCAAGTTTTTTTCTGAAACCCAGCTCATAGCACCACCCATTATTGCAAACTCACTACCAAGAAAATCTGTTCCTTTTTTCCAGAGGCTACTTAACACATAACCTATATCATACGTTTCAAAATGTTTTGCTTATCCATAAGTGTGTGTTTCAAAGCGCCAACTATATGCAAGACTATAAAGAGTACCATAAAACATGCAAGCATCGAATGTAGCTTATCAGCCGTGTTAGCTAGATCTTTGTTTTGATTAATCAACAAAGGGATATGAAAAAAGTACTTTATCTTTTTGCCAGAAGCGGAAGACATAACATAGCCAGATAGTGGCATTAGCACCATTAACGAATATAAACAAAGTGTACTGTTTTACTTGCATTGATTACAAACCGAGAAAAATATGCTGGAAGTCGTGGAACATAAGTAAAGACGCGAAAAAATATGCGTACTATGATTAATCCAAGAATAGTGATACCGCAAGCCTTATGAATATCGTATATGTTGAACATAATCTCATTGCTAAGTGGTAAGCTTTTCATATAATGTCCAGAGCAAAGCATGCATACCAATAGTAAAAATAGCCATCAATCAATGGATAACTCTTAAGCCTAGGCTATATTCATCGTATTCCATTTTGATTACTTTGAAGTAGCATTTATATAATAGAAAAACTATTTTTCAATAAAAATTATTAAAGCAATTTAGGTTTGCCGACAACGTAGCTATACAAATTCGACTCAGCTGGGAGTTAAGTAGCTGGCTGGCAGCTAAGCCATAAACGAATTAAATGCAAAACTTCCTCGACAAACTCCGTCAACCCCCTTATTGTAGTATCAAAGGTACTTGTTACAGAAAACATGTTTTTGATCGGCGCAGGTTTAACAACAAAATTCAGTGAAACACTCTGGTATTTATTGGCGGATTACATAAAATTATAGCGGCTGTATGCCTTTTAAAATTTTTCTACATTTAGCCACATCGTGCTTAATTTAATCGTTAGCACATTATTACAGCGCCAGTTTAAATTATTATAGGGTCAACCACGGGGCTTCTTTTGCCTTTTTTCGTTTGATAAATTTCTTAATGTTTATAACTAAACGACAACCGTCATCCCTGTAAATGTCAAGTAATTCGTCATTCCGCTATGTGTTAGCCGATGAGATACCGCGAATGAATCGCGGTATGACGATTCGTGGCGGTATAATGATAACCTCGTCATACCGCTACTTGTTAGCGGGATCTAGAGATGTCGCGGCGGTATGACGAGAGAGAACAGTTGCTATGTGTTTAGCGGCTAAGGTGTCGTGGCGGTGTGACGTAGAGCTCGCGTTAGCTATACTTCTATACTAACCAACTCAGTATCCAATCTGGATTCCAGCGTCATGCGCTGGAATGACAGAGCTATAGGTGTTATCCAAGTAGCGTGACTACTTGCTGCATTACCAAGTCCAATTAAGTGCAGCATCATTACTTGTTGGTTTATCAAATTTCGGTTGTGACCCTATATCTGTCACACTCTTTTCAAGCCAATCACTACCATCTTTTCCAGCGTCTGTAATAGCTTGCTTGAAACTGTTTTCTAGTACAAATTTAGTAGCATCAGTTATGCTATCACTACTTTTTATAGCATTCTCTAATACAGTTACCTTAATTAACTCAGCGTTTAAGTCATCTGTAATAGTATCAGTTTTACCTTGTATTACAGTAACCTTATTTTCTAGATTAGCAGCATTTGTAGCAGTTTCTATTGTAGTTACTTTAACTGTTAAGTCATCTAGAATAGTATCAGTCTTAGCCTTTATCGCAGTAACATCAAGAGTTTTAACCAAAGGATCTAATTCAGTAGATCTAGCTAATTCATCTAACTCAGCTTCTAAGTCATCTGGAATAATATCAGTCCTAGCCTTTATAGAAGTAACATCAGATCCTAGATCATCAGGAATCTTATCAGTCTTAGCCTTTATACCTGATATCAGATTTGTTCCAACTTGAGTCTTTATTATAGTTATATCAGTTCCTAATTCATCAATTATCATATCAATCTTAGTCTTTATCTCAGCAACATCATCTGTGAAGGTACTTGGAATGTAATTAATCTTATCTTGTATGCTCTTCAGTTTATCCTCTAAGTTAGGCTTACTTGCAGCACCTTTTGTTACAGCAACATCAGCTTCTAAGGTGTTTGGGATTGCAGTTAGATTATTTAATAATACAGTAACTGCACCTTCTGTCATGAAATTTTTTGCTGTAGCGCTATAGTCTACTTCAGGATCAGCACCATTAGGGTCGTACTTAGAAGTGTTAAAATCATTAGTACTATCTACACCAAAGGTACACTTGTTACCTGCACTATATTCAGAAACTATAGTTTTAATATTAGTACTTACTATTGGCACATCTGCACCACCTTCAAAACTCAAACTAGCCGGCATATCACCCTCCGTTAATTACAAAAACCATAGCATGCATGAAAAAAGTATAATCTTTGTTAATGCTAGATTTTACATAAGATTCTCTTGAAGCTTGTCGTTTTAGCTTGGAACGGTAACTTAAGGTATTGCATACATGAACATATATTCTGTTAAAGAGTTGCTACATTCAAGCAGCAACATATATTCTCTTAGAGAGTTGCTACATTCAATTAGCAACTCTTTATGTGTTTGTTAGATTAAGTTTTAATGTTGTGTGACAACGTGTAACACTAACTTCAAGGCGCGAAGTTCAAATTGAATATAATAGAGAAGGCGTCAAAGGTGAAGTTGGAATAAGTTTATATGCTTGAAACCAGTTATAAACATTACTCTACAAAATATTTCAGAGTAAAGAATAAATCAATATCTCCTTAGAAACACTTATTTATACATTTAAATCTCACCTTTTTCCCCTTCTCTAAGGAATTATATCCAGCGCCAAGATGTAAAAGACTCGAAAGCTAGAAATCGATAAATGCTGACGATAGTTTCAACGAAGTGGAGTTTATTAATTTTAATATAATTATGTAATTGGTTCCTTGTTACTAAGATACCAAAAATTGACAAACATGTATTAGATTTAGCGAGAAACCATTTTGGTACTCTCTCTTCGTCCCTGTCCTTTGAACGGATAAGACGTGTTTTCTCTTGGTTCAAATATAACAGTTTAGTTTGAGTTCAAAATTGTTTCATTTGTTTACGAGCAGAGTGCCTTAGCATTCCGCGGGCACAAATTCATCCCGGGTTCCAGTCAAAATGCCTGAAGACCACTCAACAGTAAACATGGTGGTGGTCGTTAATTGTACTATTAAATATTTCTCCTAAATCATTTTCCAGATAAGAGTTATATTCATTACGTTGACCTAAAAATATAGTGCTATCTTGTGTTTCTAGGCTGTAACCACTCGTATCTGACAGCAATTCGTAATTTGGATTATCTATTCCACTAATGCTGCTTATTACTTTGCCATTACCACTTGATATAGCTAAACTATAACTATCGCCATCCTTCATTATCTTGATGAACACCTTGTCTTCAGGTATCACTATAAGCTTTTTGGTATTACCTCGCGGCTTTCAGTTTCGGGTACCGATGGCTCCTTCGAACTTGCAGGGCAATACCTGTGACCATAAATGGCCACATCTGCGAGACATTCGTTATGGCCTTCGCTTTTCCCCATGAGTTTGCTTGTGATTTTTTCTACTCGAAGGAGAGACTAACACCTCCGCTAAAAAAAGTAACAGGAAGATCCAACCTTGTTGTTGTCAGCTAGCAAATCAAATTCGAGTATTTTGACGAAGCTACACCCCGAGAAGGCGTGCTGTAGGGATGCGAGGGCGCGAGGAAAGAGACTTCGGAAAGAATCGTCAGTATCGATCGTAATATCGCCGCCGAACTGTGTAACATCTTGTTTTTATTTACTGAATGCCGCAGAACGTTTCAAAGTAATCGGTTGTCCGTCAAAAAAGGTCAAGTGCTCGTTTAGTGAAGTTGTCAGTGTTAGTGACCGCGAAGTGTTGTAAATGCTAAGTGGCTTCTTGTGCTGTTGTACCTGCGATCAACGCTACCTGGGCATCATCCCTCAGTGATCGTGATCGGCACCGTGACCCAATGGAGCAAGTGTTCACGCAGCAGGTGGATTCTTCTCCGAATGGGTGAGTTTTACCGATAGTAATTTTTCCTATCACTAGAGTCATATTATTAATCATAATTCTTTTAAACATGTTTGCCTTGGTCCGTCGTAATTAAAGAAAAAAAAATCAACGTTTCCGTACTTTTTACCGATTACAGCAACTAATACGTACAATTTTTGTTCGTTCATTCTGAAGTAAGTATTCTTGTAGAGTTTTCAATGCTTTAATACACAGTAAAATAGCGTACAATCCGCAGGAACTACGAAAACATAGCTTTTTATTTTTTATACTATGGCATTACTTTACTAAACCGGCGTTTTGAAATTCTTTCTTCTCGTTTTTTATTTTTTTACAACTTGGATAATTAATTTAGGAATCTCAAAAAATTCTATAATATATGTCTCTATAGTTTACGGGTTCCTAATTTCTTTCATTATTTTTCATCTAATAGTTTAGGAGAAATTGAGCATTGACGGAAACATTTTGAGTTTCTTGTACAAGCCTCAAGTACGGTGAATAGCAGACGCTCCGCGTAGCTTGTGCCGTGTCGGTGGTCGGCCCAGCGCTCGCTATTCGTGCTCTCTGATTGGTCGTGGTTTTTCGTTAATAAGTCGTTAGCAAAGCTTCGGAGGATATTTTTGCAAAGGAAAATGTTGTTTAGAATCACCCCAGGAGTCTCCCGTTTCCGGCTCCCGCACTTAGTTTGAGACGCCTTGTGTAGTCATACTCAACTGCAAATCCAGACTTCAATATTTCTGCGTTTTCAAGTCCTTTGATACTCTTTATCATTTCATTTTGCAATTCAGCAGGCAATGAATTTAAAACTCTGAGTGGTTATACAGTATCATCATCCAGCCCTTCTGGTTCTATTAGCATTTGGTGACTACTTTTTGCTGCAACTTTATTAACTTTAACTTCAATGGATGGGCAGTATATTGGTGGAACAGTGTCATCCAAGTACGAAGAAGCTGACCCATGAAGATTTTCTCTAATTATTTTATGCCTATTTTCATTAACATGGATAATAAAACATGATACCTGAGGTTGGTTACTTATTCCTGTGAAATAAGAAAACGGCACAGGTGGGTTATCAGCCACTTGTTCTTGCAATATTGACCAGTTTATAGTATTACGATCAAGCCTTGGTGGAGTTCCGGTACGCAGTCTACCTAATCTAAAATCATACTTCTTCAACGTATTTGCAAGGTCTACTGCAGATTTATCTCCCATTCTTCCTGAATGAGTTCCTTGCTCTCCTATATGAATCACACACCGCAGATAAATCCCTGTAGTTAGAACGACTTTTCTTGTTGGTATACGTTCACCTGAGCTTATCATTACAGTTTCAATGCACGCTTCTCCATTGCCATTACTTTCTATAAGAAAATTGTCAACTGACTCTTCTTCTACCGTAAAATTGTTATAATTTAGAATAATTTCCTGTATTGCCTGCTTATATAATTTTCGGTCTGCCTGTGCACGTGATCCCATACTGTTGCACCTTTGCTGCTGTTTAAAATGAATGACTGAGTGTCTGCTTGTTTGATCAATTGCTCTTCCCATTATTCCATTAAGAGCATCAACTTCCCTAATTACAACACCCTTTGCAACTCCTCCAATTGCTGGATTGCAGGACACTTCTCCTATTGTAAAAATTTTGTGAGTTATAAGCAGCGTGTTTGCACCAAGGCGAGCTGGCGCAGCAGCAGCTTCGCAGCCTGCATGACCACCACCTACTGCTACTACGTCATATTTATGCATGCTTTTTTGAGTAATTCTACACTACTAATTTTCCGATTATCAACGGTTAACGTCAAATCTTGTTATTCCAATGTTACACACTGGAATAACAGAAACCTTACTTGATTAGCTTAAATTTTCTTCCTTCCCTTTTGAAGAAAAGTGATCAACTATAGGAGAAATGATATGGTCGTTCATTTTGTCAGCTACAAAGTACCCTGCAATTGGCGCTATTACTGCTATTGCTCCTATTGTTGCACCTGCTAAAACTGCAGATCCCGCTTCGAGCATTACACCAGAAGAAATAGTAGTTGCAGCTGCAGCAAGACCAATTCCGATTGCAGCACCTGTAAAAATTATAATACTAGACGCGATGGGAAAGATTTTACCATCTTTATTAATAAGATCTTTTTAGTACAATTTATGTAGCAAACATCCTGCAAAAAAAAATTGTAGTCGCTGCTGGAGTTATAGAACCAACAATTCCACCTATGGCTAAAGGTGAAAAAGCTGTGACACTTAATCCCAAACCTGTAAGTGCCCCTACTGCAGTGCCCACTAATGATGCCCCAATCGCCAATATTAAAGTCTCTTTGACCATACAATCCACTGTTATGAATGTAGATTACGCTTTTATCACGGCAATCATGATCTCTCATCCCTTCATTCATATCTTCAAGTTCATCGGATAAGTTTGGACTACTACGCATTATGGGTTTATTAGGTGACTTTTCTCCTAATAGAGGGTATACAGATCCACAAAATTAGGACTGATTATACCAATGATGCATATTATGGCAAAAGTAAAACTCATCACAACTTTCCCGGATTTCAACCTAGGCTTCTCTGAGACAGACTGTAGTAAATCGCATATTTTGTTTCTTTTCTCATTTGAGTTTCCTGACATATTGACTTCTTAGATTGTTAAAAATATAATTTGATTATTACATATATTTTTAAATAAATCAAGTATGTCGTTAATCAAAATTGACAAAGTGCTTAGAGTCAAAGTGACATATGGTCTTGTGTAAATTGTGTGATTCATAGACATTGTCTAGCATTTACCACTCTAGCTTTTGCAGCAGCTACAGCGTTATGCGTCGTAATTGCTAATGGCATCTTTCCTAGAGAAAAGAACATAGAATACAAAATGAACAGTTCAAATAAGGATTCAATAAGCTATAAATTAGGGTACAAAAAAGAACAAACAGAAAATCCAAAAGTAAAAAAACTTGTTGTAAATGAGTATTATCAATACTACCTTTTTTTTTATTTAATTTAAGATCTAGTTAAATAGGCACAAACCGTCGCCGATATCGGTATCCAGTTCCTATAGCTACTCAGACGATGCAAACAGTATTAGGTGACAAAGTTTTAAAAATAAGTTATTTTTTAGTAAAAAATAGCTCATGGGTATTAAAATTGCACCTTCTATACTTTCAGCAGACTTCGCAAAATTAGGAGAAGAAGTAAGAAATGTTAGCGATTTAGGTATAGATTACATATACATAGACGTTATGGATGGGAATTTCGTTCCAAATATTACAATTGGTCCTAGCGTTGTCTCTACAATACGTAAATATAGCAATCTTCCTTCTTGCTCTATTCGAAGAGGCAATCGCCTTTATTGCTCCCAGATGTGTGAATCCGAGTTTCCTTTAATTACCTTGTATATTCATCCGTGCTTTCAAAAATTCCACATCTGGCAGAATAAAGCAATTTTGTACTTTCTTCGAGCGGAGTGTTCCTCCCTAATAACCATCGAGGGCCGTACTTCCCAGCAATCGGTGCCTTCGCCAGCTCGTCCTCTTCGGACTCAGAGTCTGAAGTGTGAAGTCAGGAACTTCACCGCATCTAGAGTCGTCGTGCGGACTCATTGCTTTCCACTATAATATTTCACTGTCGAGGTCCATCCGGAATTTGAAACAGCCACTCAAGATTAATTTGGCGAGTGGCAAGACGAGTGTCGCGAGTAAAACGATTAATCGCGAACCGAACACTTTTGATGTACATTTAATGGTCAAATCTGCTAGTAATCACATTGAAAGTTTTATAAATGCTGGTGCTGATATTATCACTGTACGTGCAAAAGCAGAGATACACCTTGAGAGGTTGATAAGAAAGATAAAGTCATGCAAAAATGTAAACGACGCAAGAAAAGCGATTAAAACTGGTGTCTCAATAGTTCCTTCAACTTCTCCAAGTGTGCTTCAATACATAATACATGAGCTAGATATTGTGACTGATAATGACAGTCAATCCTGGCTTTGGAGGGCAGAAATTTATTCATTCACAGTTGAACAGGATATCTACTATAAAAAAAATGATGCAGGAGCGTAATCTTAAAACACAAATTTCAGTCGATTGGAATTAGTGATGGAATTAACTTTTCTAAGGCAACTGATATAATAAAAGCAGGTGCTGATATTTTAGTTGCGGGATCGGCGGTATTCAAGGCTGAAGATATTAAGAAGGCCGTAAATGATCTTAAAACTCCATCGCGGTAATCCTATATAGCTAGTGCAGCTCTACGTCATACCGCGATTCATTCGCGGTATCTCAGCCGCTAACACGTAGCGGAATGTTGGCAAACCCAAGATCTTTAGCTAGTTAACACGAATTATTTCTATTATCTACCAACTTGAAGAAGTCTGTGGTCCAAGTATTCAAGCTACTTGGATGACAAGAGGTAACGCAAGAAATTTACTCTTAATAAAAGCCTGATGATGAATCATTATTACCAAATTTCGGCCTATTTCTGTTGTTGAAACCAGAACGAGGACGAGAAGGCTTCTTATGGTAACTTCCTCCGTGTTTTCTATTAAATGAATTACTGTAATAATTATCCCTGTCATTTGGACCATCTTCTTTCCCTCGTTGTGAAGCTCACCTTCAAAAAACTCTCTCGTCTCTTGATCAACTCGACGTCTTGACAATTTTGGACATCCACCTTTTTCGGAGTCAATTACCAGTGCTTTGAAAGTATCATCTTGTTTAAGTATGGTCTCTATAGAGTCTGTGTTCATTAGCTACAGCACTTATGTGCATTTTTCCTTTTCTGCCATTAAGAAATTCAAGCTCTACAATAGACTTCTCCATTTTTACAACTTTGACGTCAATTATAGAACCTCGTTCTAGTTCTGTCATTGAACCGATTATTATACTCTTTGCAATTTCAGCTTCAGTGCCACTCGTGGCAAAAACAGAAACTATACTACCATCTCCTATTTCAATTTTTGCATTACTTCTTTCACACACACTGCGTATATTTTTTTTTCTAGCACCAATAGCTGCAAAAACTTTGTCTTTATCTATATAAAATGATAACATCCTTGGTGCATGGTCTTTGATGTTATCACTGTGTTCTGAAACCACTGCATTCATTTTTTCCAAAATACGTGATCTTCCAGCTTTTGTCTGTTCTAAAGATTTTTCAATAATTTCAAAGCTTATACCAGAAATTTTCATGTCCATTTGCAGTGCTGCAATTCCTTCACTAGTTCCTGTTACTTTAAAATCCATATCACCAATATAATCTTCATCACCCAATATATCGGAAAGTATTACATACTCATCCTTATCTTTAATAAGGCCCATAACAATTCCAGCAACAGGGGCCTTTATTGGTACATCCGTATCCATTAAAGTAAGAGAAGTCCCGCAAACTATTGCCATAGAAGAAGAACCAATAGATTCCATAATTTCAGATACTACTCTTATTGTATAAGGGAATTCAGATTTATCAGGTAAAACAGGGTGAATTGCTTTCCAAGCAAGTATACCATGACCGATTTCTCTCCTTCCTGGTGCACGTATAGTAGAAGCCACTGCAACAGCAATTGGAGGAAAATTATAATGCAGCATGAAATGTTCACGTCTATCTCATTCAATATCATCCACAATTTGCTCATCTTGATTAGTATCAAGAGCAGTAACAACCAATACCTGAGTGTTGCCTCTTGTAAACAGCGCAGAACCGTGAGTTCTGGACAGAATAACAACTTCAACTTCTATCTGACGTATCTCATCATGCTTACGACCGTCTAACCTTACACCTTTCTTCCTAATTATTTCACGTACTAAAGATCTTTGAAAGTTTTTTATTGCATACGTAATAAACTTTCCATTTTTGCCAGTCTCTTTCAGAGTATTCAATATATTCTCTCTGACCGCTTCTAGAGATTGAACTCGCTCTTGTTTTACTGTATGCGAATATGATTTTCCAAAATCTTTACCGTATCTTTCGAGCTCTTGTGTTACATCTGATGTATCAACAGGAGCAAAGCTTTCAGGCTTATTGCCAGCTGTATCAGCAAACTCTTTTATGAGCTTAATGGCAGTTTTAAGGTGTTCATGGCCAAATTTTATTGCATTAAAGACATTTTCTTCGGAGAGCTCTTTCACTTCTGACTCAACCATTAAAATCGAATTTTCATCACCAGACAAAAACAGATCCAAGCTGCTAGCTTTCATTCCTTGAATAGAAGGGTTGAGTGTATAGTTATTATTTTCATCACAACCAACCATCACCCCAGCTATAGTAAAGTGAAAAGGAACACCAGAAATTGCGAGAGCTGCAACAGCACCCATAACTTCAGGAGGATTGACTGTGTCATAAGTTAATAAATTGCACACCACACTAACTTCATCATTAAATCTTTCTGGAAAGAGTGACCTTACACTCGTGTCTATTACTCTTGAGATTAAAGTTTCTCTATCAGAGGGTTTGCATTCTCTTTCAAAAGAACCATCAGGGTTCTTACCTATGGCATAGTTTTTTGCGATAAACTGCACATTTAAAGGTAGGAAATCAACGCTTTCTTCGTTCTTTTTACGTACAACAGTTACTAAAACAGAAGTATTACCGTAATTTACAACTACTGAACCATGAGCTTGGCGTGCTATTTTTCCTGTTTCTAAAGATGAGGCACGACCACCCCACTCTATATATTTGTTTATAATTTTAATCATACTAAATTCCTCGGTTATTTTCCGATGCCTAACTTCTCTATTAATTCCTGGCAGGCTTCATTACCAAATTTACGCTTTATATAATTTAAGTGCTTGCGTCTTCTACCTATCAATATCAGTAAACCACGCTTAGAGTGATGGTCATGCTTGTGCACTTTAGTACGCTCAGTTAAGTTACTGGTCCTCTCGGTCAAAATTGCACATTGTACAAAAGATAAACCTGTATCATCTTCTTTAATTGCATTTATATTTATCAAACTCTTCTTCTGTTCGGATGTTATCGAAATCAAAACCTCATTTTAAATATTAAAAACATGAATAGGTTTCACACAACCATAAATGAAACTGCAGATTGCAATAGGTGCACTACCCACTATCGTACAAAAAATATCATAATTCTTTAAATTACACAAGTTATTTAATACAATTTCCTGACCTTCTCTGTTTTCCCCGCATCTTCTGGGAATATTTCAACTCTGAACATCGATCTTAAAGCTGATTCAATGGGAGTGATGAAACTTTTTACATTACTCCATGTCTTCTATTACTCCATTATCACCTTTTGTTATCGGAGAGTAAGTTATTGTGTTTCTTTCAGCAAGCTGTTCAATTGTCACTGATTCGTTTTCTCTAAAGTCACCTACCATAGTTCTTAATTTCGTAATGTGTCCAAAACAATTTAATGCAATGCCAAGATTCCCAGCAATTGATCTCACATATACACCACTACCGCACATCATAGAAAAAATTTCCACTATTATTTATGGTATCCACAGGTATCAATTTCAGCTCACGTATTTCGACTTGTCGGGGTTTTATATTTACCTTTCGCCCACTTCTTGCCAATTTATACGCCCTTGCTTCTTTCATTTTTATCGCTGAAAATTGAGGAGGAATCTGCTTCATCTCATCAACAAAAGTTTCAATTCCACAATTTATTTGATTATAATCCGATTTTATATCACTAGTTCTAATAATATCACCTCCCACATCGTCCGTTGTTCTTTGTTCACCCAATTTTATTGTAAAACCGTATGTCTTTAAGTCACAAGATAAATGCGATATGGTTTTTGTTGCTTCGCCATGAGCAATTGGCAACATACCTGAAGCTAAAGGATCAAGTGTTCTCAGATGACTAGCCCCTTTTTATCCCAAATATCCTTTTAATTTGAGTTATAGCTGAGTTGAGTGCCGAATTAATTCCTGTTGGTTTATCGAGATTCAGCCAACCATGTTTCATATATTAGTTATATATAATTGGTAACGGTTTAGAAAGCAGCTTGAAATATATACTTTAAATAATAACGTAAAAAATGGCTTGTGTTTAAAAAGCGGTTATATAACCGGCATTTGGCTCGTCCTCGAGATTCCCGATCTGCAGGTATACGTGACAGACCGAAGTTTGCCTTCGGTTGGAGATTCCGTTTTCCTAACAGCAAAACACGGTCAGTTGTCGTATGACCCGTTTTATCGTTAAAATTGAAGTTCAAACAAACTAAGCATTGTCAAACAACGGCTTTGAACTCCAGGACCGATGTCGAGTGGGGACATCGGAGCCTAAAGGAGAGAGAGAGTACATCGTATTACATCAGAATGAAACAAAAGATAATTGATGAGCGCCTCGTGGTGGTAAAAATTAGCACGTTCCCCGCTTTGCGGAGACACACGCGGCTCTCGCCCCAGTCGTCTTACGGCAGTCTAGCTTGCGACAGTCACATCGACCGATCGTCAAGCACCTATCAGCCTAGCCAGTTCCAAGATTTTAAGTAGTTTGGTAGCCAGACACTCGAAATCTCACTCGCTTCACGGCTGAAACGTTGTCTCCTGCGACTAGGAAGCTACTCTGTTCGATTCATACGTATAATACGTACGACAGAGCACCTAGTCCGTCAAAGATGACAATTTAGCGAGATTTGCGCTCTTGGAATCGGGGGTTTCCCTGATTCTCAGAGTTTCGCCTTCGTCTAGGAGCAACAAAGGCCGCTGCCTGGTTGATCCCTGAGAGACGGGTTGCAACAGAGACAGCTAACGTACGTGCATATCACTCCTGCGTTACTCGCGCTCTGCCACCCCCTTTGGAAGCAACCTCCGCCTCTGGCCGTCCTCAGCCTCCAGGACTAGCAATCCCTAGTTATAGCGTGCCTACCGCCGCTCGCGAATCCCCGAAGTTATCGGGATTCGTACGAAATGAACTTTTCTATAAGGTGCAAGGTGAAGAGAAGAGGCCCCCCCTCCTCTCCAGCTACTCGCTCATCGACTTCTTCTTCGCTGCATAGGAAGAGTCGATAATACAGTCCACTGCATTACCTTCGCGTTACAGGCAAGGTATTGCTATCCCCTCCACATAGGCTCGTGGTCGATGTCTGGAATCGGGAACTTTCCGTACAGCTTGATTTACACTCTCGTCTACACTAACCGAGGAAAATTCAACCTTGTTGACGTCAGCTAGCAAATCAAATTCGCGTATTTCGAAGAAGTTACACCCCGAGAAGTCGTGAGGGAGGGTTGCGAGGGCATGAGGAACGAGACTTCGGAAAAAATCGTCAGTATCGATCGTAATTTCGCCGCCGGACTGTATAACATCTTGTTTTCATTTACGGAATGCCGCAGAACGATTCAAAGTAATCGGTTGTCGGTCATTAAAGGGTGAAGTGCTCGTTTAGTGAAGTGTTCAGTGTTAGTGGCAGCGAAGTGCTCTAAATGCAAAGTGGTTTCTTGTGCTGTTGTACCTGCGATCAACGCTACCTGGGCATCATGCCTCAGTGATCGGGATCTGTACAGTGACCCAATGGAGAAAGTGTTCATGCAGCAGTTGAATCCTTCTCCGGATGGGTGAGTTTCACCAATAGTAATTGCTCCTATTATTATAGTCAGATTACTAATCTCAATCCATTTAAACATTTTTTGCTGTGGTCCGTCGTAATTGAAAAAGTAAAAATCTATGTTTCCATACTTTTTACCGATTACAGCAACTGATACGTCCAATTTTTATTCATTCATTAGGAAATATGTATTCTTGTAGTGTTTCCAATGTTTTAATACTCAGTAAAATAACGTACTATCCGTAGGAACTACGAAAACATTGCTCCTTGTTTTCTTTACTGTGGCATTACTTTACTAAATCGGAATTTTAAGATTCTTCCTTCCCGTCTTTTACTTTTTACAACTTGGATAATTAATTTAAAAATCTGAAAAAATTCTATAATATATGTCTGAATAGTTAACGTGGTCCTAATTTTTTCATAATTTTTCTTCTAATTGTTTAGGAGAAATTGAGCAGTGATGTCAACATTTTAAGTTTCTTGTACAATCCTCGGGCACGGTGAATAGCAGACGCTCCGCGTAGCTTGTGCCCTGTCGCTGGTCGCCCGAGCGCTCGCTACTCGCGCTCTCTGATTGGTCGAGGTTTTTCGTTAATAATTTATTAACAAAGCTTCGGAGGATATTTTTGGAACGGAAAATATTGTTTAGAATCACCCAGGGAATCTCTCATTTCCGGCTCCCACACTTAGTTTGGGACACCCTGTATATTAAATACATCCTTAATCATGGAATAAATAGTTTACATAGTAAAGTCAAGGTAAAAATGTTGGCATGCTAACTCAAAAGGACATCATTGTATGCCGCAAAGGTTTTGGTTTTTTGTATTTCAAGGCATGGTGCGAGTATTTAGTATTAGATTAAATTTGAAACAGAAGATGGCAGCAAAAACTATTTGTCCGTACTGTTCCGCAGCATTAGTCGACTGGTGTTTGAGAAAGCACACAGTCAGAGGTGGAACATACCACCAAGGTGTGCCAAGACAACAGTGGGTTTTATATTTCATGTAGCGTTTGCGCTCGGCAATAATCCAAGGGCAAAGTTTATGTATATCATGCACTAGAGAGATTTAATGCGTGAAAAAATCAATGGACTACATATTGTACTTCTGTCTTCATTTTACCGTCAAGTTTTTCCACATTTAAGGAGTGTTGGTTGCAGAAGTACGCGAGTAATAAGGACTAAAGAAGGAGGTTTTGTTAATGGCTTTTCAATATTAGGGCATGTAGCAGGTACAGGAGCTGGAAAAAGTTCTCTTGATTTTGATGAAGGTGGGAAACACGGCGGTTGCATTATCCTTTATGATTTACACGATGCAAGCTGTGCTTATAGTCGGGTATTGCTGATCAGTGCCTGTCAAAAGTTTGAACAATGCATAAGCTCAAGACGTAATACTGCTGATACACCGTTTATTGTAATTGGCCACAGAATCAGTGTTTATGATATATTTGGTTACTTAGAGAAAAGATCAGAACGGCAATTTATTTAATATTCCGTCAGTGCTTGGAGATGGCACGAGTATTGATGAAAACAGACTGCCAATGAAGGAACTTACGATCAAGGAAAAAGCAGATACCGTCATGGTATCTTTAGATCCCGCTAATAGGTAGCGAGATGACGGTTGTCAGGGTGTCATGAAAGTAGCTGACACAGGTTTCCATCCAAGATGGTGTCATTCCAGTGCCCAGACTGCTTGGATCCAGAAAACTTAACTTTAAGGAAGTGGCTGCATAATAAAGACAAGATTCCGGCGCCACACGCTAGAATGACACCATTTTCGGTCTCTTAAATTTCTTTAGCTACAAACATTAAGAAATTTACCAACTAAAAAAAAAGCAACAGAAACCCCGTTGGTGGTTCCTATTTACTATGTACTACAATATCGACATTCTTTAATTCCAAACCGCTTGATTAAGGGCGATTTAGCTGCTTCTAACTTGCAATTAATCTACACCACAAGTGTTTAAGAAATTTACTAAGCAGGAGAAAAGGCAAAGAAACCCAGTTGTAGCTAGCATTCAAAGTCTCCCTTGTCAATTTGACGTTTTTTGCTATCTTAAACACTTTGTAAGCGCGTTTCGGCTTTTATGGGGAGAACCCCATAAATATTAAGGACATGTGATGCACGTAGTGCGAAAAATTAAACATGAGACGCCAAATACCCTATGTTTTTCGTCATTAACCTGCACAGATTACAAAGATAAATAAATAGCTTCAGTTTCATGATAAGGGGGCTGGCGGAGTTTGTAAAGCAATGTTTCGTAGCTCTCTTGACTTAAAAGCTGGATTCCAGCTTCACGCGCTGAAATGACAGATTACTGTTACCTTATCTAAATACAGAAGAAAATCTGAAGCACTTAAGACATTTTTCATTGTACACACCGTATGATTGATAAATAAAATAATGAATAGATTTACGTAATGTTTGGAGGCTACCAATGGTCAACGACAAGATTACTTTGAACTTTGAGATAGAAAAAGGCGAACCTATAGATCGATACTACTTTTCTGCACGTATGAGGCTTACAGATGAGAGCAAAAATCTTTTGCGTGAGAAGCTTGGTAGTACAATTCGATTTGATAACCTAGATGATCACTTCAATCTTAACGACGAGAGTTTTTATATCTACTACAATAAATATAGTGAGCACAATGGCAGAAGTGAACTATACATTAGGGATGAAAACAGTCGATATTTAGCTTCCAATCTTCCACGTAATCATTGTGGATTTTCAATGGAACTATCATCTGATAGTGCGTCAATAGCAGATTATGGCTTTTATCCTCTTTATGCAACTTATAACCTAAATCACTATGATAAGGCAAAAGAAAAAGTATTTGATGATCACGGCGTATTGTCACCAATTGCATCAGATAAGTTAGATAATTTTTTCAGCAACACAAATAGCTTAACCACACAATAGATATTTTTACAGTTGCAAAATGGAACTACTGAAAAAGAGGAGAAATTGATAAGAGAAAAAAGACAAGCAGAAAAAGAATTATATCAAAAGAATGAGAAATTAAAGGAGTTCATAGAAAAAGATGAAATTACCTTCTTTATAGTGGTAAAAGGTAATGACGTAAGTAACAGGCATTCAGCAGTAGTTTTACAGTTTACTGCAGAAGGTAAGGGGACAAATGAAATTACTCTTAATTCCGAAATATTCTATATAGCAGATTATCAAGATAGTGAATACTTGCATTGTGTTAGCTCTGTCTCTGACATGCTACTTGATTATGAAAATTTATTTTTTGTGCTCAATCAAAATTTCTGCTCAGACTTTGAGAGTGGGTTTTATTCAGCAGACAGCACTGATCCCTGTAATTACGCGGAATATACAAAAGAACCATATTTGAGTGGTGATCAGCTATCTGGAAAATTATCTCATGAGTTGGAGGAAAATAGTAGTCAGATACATGGAGAAGTTGCACTTAATGATAAACCTATGAACGAAGAGGCAGTAACGAAGAGTGAAATTAAATCCAGGAGAAAAAGGGTAGTTGATGAAGATAATGCAGAAGATACTATAGGAAACATGAATGAAACAGATGAGGTAACCGGTGCGACACGTTTGCATTCCGCTTCTTTATCAGGGAATTTGAATTCAGTTATTGAACTTGTAGAACATAGCGCAAATGTTGATGCGAATGATAAAACCGGACAAACACCGCTACATCATGCTATTAAAGCAGGATATACAGAAATAGCAAAATATCTTATTGATCAAGGTGAAAATCACAATTCTCAAGATATTTATTACGAAGGAACTGATTACTCTTGTTTTAAAACACCTTTGCACTATGCCATAAAATCGGGAAACATGGAAATAGTTGAATACTTAGTGGAACATGATGCAGATTCTAATATTCCAAATGCTCACAATCTCAGACCGCTCGACTATGCTATAAAGAACACAGCTTTAGTAAAATATCTTGTGGACAATGGTGCAGATATTAATGTACGTAATCCAATATTCCATTTTGTTAAGCTGGGTAACCTGTATATGGTCTAATATTTAGCTCAACATGGTGCAGATCTTAATGTCAAAAACATCTCTGCTCAAGCACTACTACATTATGCTATTGAACTCAAACATACAGAGATAGCTAAATACTTAATAGATCAGAATGTAGATATTAATACTAATACTATTAATAATATTAATACTCTGGGATATTAGTTCTGGTAAATCTCCATTACATTTTGTTATGAGCATGAAAAATTACCTAAAAGATTAAAAATTACCTAATAGAGCATGGTGCAGATGTTAATGTTAAAGATAGTTACAGCTTAGCACCTTTACACTTTGCTGTTAAGTTAAGAAGTCAAGAGATATTAGAATATTTAATAAAAAATAATGCAAATATTGATGTGAAGGCTGGACACCACTTACTGTTGCAGTAAAGCATGGGCAATTGAACAAAGTAAAGTACCCGATAAAGAATGGACCTGATGTTTATATCCGTAGTAATGAAGGATGGGCGCTATTTGAGCATGCGGAACAATGGATAGATGATAGAAGAATATGAAAGGATGTAATCAATAATGATAGAAAATATGCAGATGCTACAAGTTGGGAAAAGACTGGAAAAGATATGCTTGATTACCTTAAGGGAGTCACAAAAAATACTATACAGGAAGAGGAATCTAACTATATAGATCTGATGCAAGCGGATGATAACAGCAGTTATGTTGAAGATCAACCAACATTGCAAAGCAATCGTGATGGTTATGCTGACATGGAAGAAGTTCTGCAGAAGAACTTGCATGGACATGAAATACGCAAGCAAAGTAATGAGAAAGCTCAAAAAGATATGGAAACAAGAAAGGTCACTGTGGAAACTGACAGTAGCAATAATGAAATTGAAAAACAACTAGTACCAATAGAAGACGAACAAGTACGTGGTAAATATCATGCTGGTGTTGGATATAGCTGCGAGCAAGTAATGGTTCTATATAATGAAATTGGTCGGCCAGAATCGCAGCATTATGGTAAACCATTTACCCCGCCTAGGGCATACATAACAGATGGTCATCTATTTGTTCAAAATAAAGATTTTCGTACTTTGGATGATTTTAATGCGATGTTTTATAAAAGTGATAAGTTAAAGTGATGAAAAAAGCAAGATTCAATGTGGTGAACGAGATTCAACTGACAGAGGAGATTGACGCGTATGCCTTTATCTTGCTACGTGACCGACCCGCCGAGCCGTATTCGGCTTAGGACGGGCGTGTACATCCGGTCACTACGCGTATCACGCCTTGATTTTTCCGTGGGAGCCAGGTATTTTTCGGTACCGGCGTGGAACGCGTCTCCCATTTTCCAAACCGCGGCCCGGGATAGCTCCTCGCGCGGAGAGGGGCGAGGTTCTTTCGAGCGCAGGGGAGGAACATTTCTTGGATTTCGGAATCTTGCGGCGAGAACGCCAGTCGAAACACGGTTTTCTTAGGTAATAAAAGATGTATTCGAGCGAGAAACGTACAAGTTATGAGCGATTAATTACACGCGCTCTCCTACGACACGTGGCCGCGGGCAGTTACCCGTTCCCCGCTACAATGATCGCGTAACAAAGGTTTTCGAGCGACGACGAGGCGGAAACGCACGTTCGGCACGCGTAAGTGAACCGTCCGCGTGGCTGTTGTTACACCGAGATTACACCAGCAAGCCGACGATGTACCCTCACGCGACAACCTTTCCATTTAGGCGTCGTATCACTCACCGAGTGAAGTGACTCTGGAGCGGCGGGTACTCTGGCCGCTCCCCGATTACGAAGATCCGCCGCAAAAGACCGTGTCGGTGGTGCCGTGGTGGTCTCGCACCTGTCTCGTGCAAATGCTGCCATCTAGGACGCTGAGAGAACCCTGTTATCTAGGGTGCAAAATAGGCGTTAGAAATGCGTTGGACTCCCAATGGTGTGCATTAAAGGTCCCTCTTGCCCCGGGAAGGGTTCGGCTTTGTAACTGGCACTTATGCCACGTCACAATCTTTAAGATTGTTTGTCAAGTATAGACATTAGCTTGTCCCATTCTCTTTTACCAATGTTACTCTCTTCTCTAGTACCGTTTTCCCTTTTAATTAATTTTCGAATTATTTCTAGGCCAGTTCTTGAAATACAGGCTGATTGTAAGCAATATTCAATAAAGGCACTGTAGTTCAATGGGACCTATTTTTTTTATTATATCCAGCATGACTTCTGCATAAACCCTGATTTCATATTGGGTATGCTTATGAGCTCTAAGCTTCAAAAAATGAAGGAGGTTATGCAGATCTATTTTCGAATAAAATGGCGTGCAGTAATTAATCGTTAGATTAGTTCGGGCAACTTCTCTTGCAAGCCTCTGCTCAATAAATTCCTTATAATGAGAATATACTAAATTAGAGTCATTTGTTGGAGAAGCTATTATTTCCTTTGAGGTATCCGGATCAAAAGCTTCACCGCTACCTTGTTTATTATTAACAGATTGTTTTGCAATCTGTTCTGGCTTTGGTATATGAAATTCATTGTCAAGTATTGAATATCTTGCCGAATATTCATTCACATTTGCAGTTTCTCTACCTTATCCATTGTCTTCTAACAAAAATTGAAAGTTTCACGTGAAACTTAATTTTACACATTTCAAATGGAGTTGTACGATGATGTCTCATTAAATACTTTAAAAGTGCTTCATCCTGACTTATCTGTTTTGTTCCCTTGAAATAGGAAACACGAGGAGCTTTAACTATAGCGCTATCAGAGCCCATATAATCCACTACTCGAATAAATCCATGGTCTAATACCTTATGTTCTTCATGTAAGACTTCATCTATTTCTTTTACTGTAATTCGTTTAGTTGCTTCATTCATAAAATATCTTCAAGATGAAATGGAAACATCAGCTCGATATGAATTGAGTTTTTCGTGCATTGCTTCATATCCTCTCCATAAACGACGCGAATTATTTATTGTAGTTTCTCCATCAGCTACCAAAGAAGCAAGTACCAAAGCTGCTGTTGACACACAGATTATCTTAGAGCTGTGTGTTTCGAACAATGTGATTTACGCGCCGCTGCAACCACTCGAACGACCATCAATCACACCACAACAGACGCGAACGCGGAGAGACAAAACGCATGCACCGCCAGCGTCCGCAAAACGCAACCGCTTCTCTTACACGCGCGCGAATTGCAAACAAATATCTCCAACAGATTAGCTCCAGATAAGCTTTTTATTCCATTTATAGCAGCTTTGCTTTTCTCGATGCTGTTTTCAAAAATGTTCTCTTCAATTACTGATATCCTATCAGCGATGCACATTGCAGACACCAGTTGTGGTTGCATATTACTGTGAAAGTTGGGGTATGGATCTGTTGCAATGTTAGCAGACCTAATAGAGCAATTTTTTCTGGAAATCATAACCCCCTCATTATATAGTTCGACATTAGCCACTATAGCCTTCAATTCATTCACAATACATCTTATATCAGATAGACTTATTCCTTCTAACTCCAACTTACCACCGGTTATTATAGCAGCTAGTGCATAGGTGCCTGCTTCTATGCGATCTGGTATTATTTTATGAACACATCCATTTAATTCTTCAACTCCTGTTACTGTGATCCTTGTATCACTAATCCCAATATTAGCACACATTTTCTTTAGGGACTCTATTAAATCAAGTACTTCCGGTTCCGTCGCAGCATTGTTTATTATTGCGACTCCTTCTGCAACTGTTGCTGCCATTATTACATTTTCTGTTGCACCGACAATTATTTTCCCTGTAGCTTTCCTTTCACTGTTGTATTTATATTACAGCCTTCAACTTCAATTTTAATTGAAGTATCCGCTTCCATTTCCTTTAATGCTTCGATATGCATATCAGCGGGACGCTTTACGATATTGCATCCACGAGGAAAGATTGTTGTGATTTTACCAAATCTACTGAGAATTGGACATAGCATTAAAAGAGATGCCCGCAGCGTACTTGCAGTTTCGTGTGACATCACGTGATTGTTGATATTACTGCAATCAATTTCCAAAGTATGATTAGCTTTATAACCTTTATTGCGTGTAAAATTCACATTCGCTCCAAGACTCTCAAGCAGTTTAGACATTAGATGCACGTCAATTAAATCTGGCACATTATGCAAAATTACCGAGAAGCTGCTCAATAGACTTGCTGCCATTATTGGTAAAACAGCATTTTTTGAGCCATTAATCTTGATTTTTCCGAACAGAGGTTTATGGTTACTACTTACTAATATTTTGCGCATTTAATTAAGATAGATCTTACCAAATAAGTATAGTAAATCGATAGTAAAAGGCAAATTACGGATAATATAGCTATCACAGATCATAATGTCCGTACATTTTAGATATTCAGCAGCAAAATTGATTACGCTTGTCCAAAGATGAGCGATGCATTAGTGCCACCAAAACCAAAGGAATTAGAAAGTGTATATTGAATTTTATGCTCCTGAGCTTTAAACGATACAAAATTTAAATCACATCCTTCTGAAGGTTTATGTAAATTTAAGGTTGGCGGAATAATTCCATTATTTAACGCAACAATACTGAATATTGTTTCAACGCTCCCTGCAGCACCAAGTAAATGTTCTATAGAAGATTTGGTTGAAGAAACAGGTATTTTATAAACGTAGCTACCAAATAACAGTTTCATTACTATTACTTCAACTTTATCTTCAAGTGGCGTTGAAGTTCCATGTGCATTGATATATCCTACTTGATTTGGATTAATTTGCGCACTTTTTAAGGCAAGCTGCACCGCCTGAAATGCGCCTATCTCTTCTGGATGTGGTGCTGTAATGTGGTGCACATCTCCTGTGAGTCAGTATTCAGTAAGTTCTACATGTATTTTTGTTCCCCTTTTTTTGCATGTTCGTATTCCTCCAGCACCAATATACCTGCTCCTTCACCCATAACAAAACCATTGCGTTCTGCATCCCTGGCTTTGAAGCTTCTTCCGGTTTATCATTGAATTTAGTTGATAATTCCTTCATAGACGCAAAACCTGCAATTCCAACTCTGTACAGTGCACTTTCTGCTCCACTTGCAATCATAGTATCCGCTTCACCAAGTTTTATAGTTCTTGCTGAATTTATGATCGCATGCGCACCTGTTGCACATGCAGTTACTGCTGAATCGTTTGGACCTGTAAATTCGTATTTAATAGAAATATGGCCAGTTATCAAATTTATTAGATTTGCAAGGACTGACACGTCTGGGCCCTTTTTCCTGCATGGTAGTAACATTTTCCTGAATTGATGGAAGACCACCTATACCAGAGGCAAGTGTTACACCAACACGTTCTCTATCTACTTTTGAATTTTCTAAAGATGAATTTTCCACAGCTTCCTCTTGGGTAAGTGCCTTAAGTTCTAGCCTGATCGTTAATCTGCCCTGAAATTCCGGTAAGAAGTCAGATGGCTTAGACTGATGAAAAGCACCAGATGCAGTAAATAATATATACTCTGATTTTACATGGCCATACTTAGTTATAACAGTTGTTCCTTCAAGTAGTGGTAACAGATCGTGTCACACTCCTTCTCTGTTTACCTTTTACTTCTGTACGCGTTGCAATTTTGTCAATTTCATCCAAAAATGCTATACCGTCATTACTAACAAGATCAATGGCTTCTTTGATTATCTTATTTTCATCCATTAGCCTTTTACTTTCAACATCAATTAATATTTCACGTGCTTCTTTTACCTTCGCGGTAATAGTTCTTGTTTTTTTTTGTTCCTGTTAATCATCTTGTCCACTATTTCTGTTACATTCGTCACACTAACTTGCCCACCTGTCATGCCTGGTACATCGAAAGTAAGCAACATTCTCTTGCTCTCCCTGACGTTAATATAAACTTCTCCGTCCTCAAACTCTTTATTCCTCAACCTTTCTCGAAAAATTTGTGTACTCTCTTCGGTTGCAGTTTCGCCTACCATAGGGTTTACTATTGTTTTCTCAGCTAAAATTAAAGCCTTGTTAGCTAAGGCTTTACGGGCTTTCTCTTTAACTATAACTATTGCTGCATCAACTAAATCGTGTATTATCGATTCAACGTCACGTCCAACGTATCCTATTTTAGTAAACTTCGTTGCCTCAATTTTTATGAACGGTGCACCGGCAAGTTTTGCTAAGCGGCGAGCTATTTCAGTTTTATCCATCCTTGTATGACCGATCATCAATGTATTCTTAGGTATGATTTTATCACGCAATGTAAATGGAACCTGATTTTGACGCCAACGATTTCTGAGCGCAATAGCAACAGCATGCTTTGCATCATCCCGTCTGATTATGTCTGATATATCCCGTCTGATAATTTATGTAATCCTTTAACTATCTTCTGTGGTGGCAGGTCATCTAACAAAACTTGAGGATTGCTATTATCTTGAATATCGCTGTCATTTGAATCAAAACCACTCTTAATATCTTTATAGAGGTCATTCTTTTCGTCATAATTGTCACTACAACAAGGCCACCTTTCTGAAAGGGTTATAGGCTGATCGGAAAAATTAGCACACTAAGTTTTTTGCTTAGAGGACATATAACTCCTTTATCTTTTCAGTAACTACATTATGATTTGTATAAATACATATATCGCCAGGTATGTTCATAGCCTTTTTTGCAATCTCTTCTATTGATATTCCTTTAATGTCAATTAAAGCTCTTGCTACAGATGGAGCAAAATTTCCTTCAGAGCTAATAGCTGCGATTCCATCTGCAGGTTCAAGAACAACACCTGTTCCCGTAGTTACTAATGAAATAGATTTATCTGCAACAATCGTCGTAGCCCCTAATTTTCTTAGATATTTATCCATTTTCCAGTCTTTTGCAAGTTGAACACATGCTCTCATTAATTGCCCTGGGTGCTTGTCAAGTTTAGATTCTAGTCTTTGAAAGAGAGTAAATGCAATGGCTGTTGCTCCAGCAAAACCGGCAGTTACAGAATCATCAAAAAGACGCCTAACTTTTTTTGCTCCGGATTATGTAACAGTGAAACCTGCCGATCACCTATTACTACTAGGCTTTTATCTTTTCTAATTGAGAGTATAGTAGTTCCATACATTTTATTGTTATCGTGTTGAATCATTTTTCTATCACTTTAAATAAGAATCTCATTATATTTTAATGTTTAGTAAAATTTGCTAAGTATGTTTAATTACAGCTTATAATATAACACCTTCCTTATAACATTTAAAGTGTAGATGCAGAACATAAATCACCCGGATTTGGAGAAAAGCATAAATATTTCGTTTGAGGCAAAATTTAACGGCCTTACATTGCCATTATATAGCTCTATATATCTTAGAAACTCCAGCTGCAAACTTAGCCCAGTGGACGGTAATTTATTTCTTGCAGGGTTCAACGATCGAAGTGAGACATCAAGAGCAACAGAAGCAAAGCTAATAATAAGTTATTTTGAAATAAAGCAATATGAAAAGAGTCTTATAATACCGGAGAATTACACACGAAATAAAATGTATATAGAAAACGTATTTGTTATAGAGAAAGTACTGCAGCTCGCAGGTTTTAAGACTAGAATTGGCCTTTTTCACAACGAAGCATATAATTTAATAGAAGCATATGAAGCTATCGTAAAAGAAAGCTCTCTGCTAAAGACAACTTCAGGATTTGTGTCCGATGTTATTATACTGAATCGTGATATGACGAGCCACATTCCAGACATGCTAAAAGACGTAAAGAAAGATATAGTACCAAGCCCACTATACGGTTGGCATAGCAGACAGAAGTTTAAGTATTTTGAAATCTATCAAGAATTAGCGTCCGCATTTTGTAGCGAATTTAAAATGGACCCATGGTTTACTCCTGTGCTTACAGAAAGCTGTAATGCAGTTGACTATAATGATTGTTCATCACTAGGAGCAGTAGCGACTAAAGTTGACCAAATATTATCTCTAGTGCAAACAAAAATATGAAGAATATGAAATAAAAGCACATCCTTACGTTTTTATCAAAACAAGCAATGGCACATATGGGATGGACATTATAACAGCAACAAGTGGAGAGGACATATTAAATCTCAATAAAAAAAGGCGTCATAAAATGAAAAACATAAAAGAAGGAATAGTAATCGATAGCGTTATTATACAAGAAGGTGAACCAATCATTGATATATTTGAATGCAGTCCTGCAGAACCGCTAATATACTACATAGGAGATACTCCAACATGTTACTTATACCGATGTAACAGCAGGAAAGATGTATATTCTAGCTTGAATGCCACTGACTGTGGTTTTGATGATGCTAGCCAGGTTGTGGAACGTAAAACTCTGTCACTTTGGAGTATTGCTGGCAAATTAACAGTAGTAGCGTTGGCAGTAGAAACAAAATCTTTTCACCTCTAACCCTTACATTCCAACAGCGTTGCCATGGGGCAGATCATTACCATCATTACCGGGCTGAATATGGTTATGACCAGCATTATCAAGTTCAGTGAAAGGATCATCATTGACAGGTTCTTGAAACAATTTATGAAGCTGAACTGCAACAAATACTGCACTATATATTATGCTAACTGTTACGCTTAAGTTGAAATTATAGATTATGCCATTACCTAGGTTTATTGGTATGATTGCAATCTCCATTCCTTTTAATATGAAGATTAACAAACCTAATGGCAAAGTTAATGTGCTGATAATAAAGTCCTTCTTACACTCAGCAGACTTTTCAGGATCCTTATTGTCTAGGTATTTTTTCCATGAATAATAGTAGCTTATGGGTTCCGAAATAAACAGAAATAGGATCGTTGATGTTAAGTGAATGTGGCTTATTACGTCTGCATTACACCTAGTAAAAAAATGGATGACTTTCAACATCATCAATGCTTCTATGATGCTGCTAGCAAGATTAGCCGATTTACCCACAACTTTTGCCCGCTCTTTTTTACTCTCAAGGTTTCTGTAATCCTTAATTAGATCCTGTAGAGTAAATGCAGAATGGGCAATATATAGTATACATGTCGGAAAATTTACTGGTCGAGCAACATTCCGTATAAGAAAGATATTGGATCTATTATTGTCAATGAACTCGCAGCAAAATTGCAGTGAAATCTTATACAATAGGGCTGCTAAACCTGTTGTGATGCAGATTAGCTTCCTGAAAATATGATCATTAATACCATACACCTTTTGTGCGAGTATGTTAGATTCCTTTTTTAGCTTGTTTGGCATAAACTAGTTAACAAATAATAACTCCATTTTATACTATCACATAAAAGCCTTGAAGAAAAGCCCTATAAATCAGAACTTTAAGGGTGATTTATACATAAATCGGCTAAGAATTTTATAAACAAGAAATCAATACTGAGAGTTGGTAGGCGAAAACACTATCCATTCTTGATAATTGCTTTATATTCTATATCAAGTTCAACTAGAGTTTCTGAATGCTCAGAAGCAAAAGATATAGGTGATAAAACTACAGATACACCATCAACTTTTGTACGTGATAGCTCACATTCAGTGCTCGACTCTAGCCATTTTACAGGACCAATCTTACTCTGATAACATATTGACCAATCTAAGTTACTGATAGCTAACATTTCTACTATTGACTCTACGTTTCTTTCTACCTGTGAATCGTAAGGGACGCCTTTTTTAATAACGCTAAGGGGCATGCTATATGCTGAAAATAGGACTCTTGGCTTACCAATCCTGCTGGCTAATTTGTAGTACTTGACTATCAAGTTAGCCTAAGCCTCAATAAAGTTTTCTTTGTCATAATAAAGACGAATTATCTCCGTATTGCATTTTAGGTCATGCTTTTTAGCATTTTTTTGCCAGTTTGCGACGGATGACAAAGTTGTGGTGGTTGAATATTGAGGGTATAGTGGCAGCAAAATTATCTCATCAGGATCAAACTGCTTTACACTTTTAACAACTTCGTCAACAAATGGATGCCAATAGCGCATACAAATGAGTACCTTGTGTACATGGTTTCTATCTTCATTTAATTTTAGTTCTAAAGCATTAGCTTGTGCTTTCGTATTATCCAAAATTGGTGATTTACCTCCAATTTTCTCATATATTTCTTGTACAGTATTTTCTCGTTTTTCGGATATAAGCTTTGCTGAAAGAAACCGAAAAGGGTTTGGTAAACTGATTATTCTTCTGTCATAAAAAAGGTTAAATAAAAATGGACGGACTGTATTCAGTGAATCAGGTCCACCAAGGTTAAATAAAATGACAGCCTTTTGCACCTACGCACTGCTTACAACAAATTACTTCTGAGATGCCTATGAAATTAGCTACACACTCATAAAATTCAGTTGTAGGCACTAAACTTCTCACACAGTCATACAATAAATGGCCTGATCTCTGCAGGTTACTCTTGGTGGATGTGAACCTCCAGTTGAAAAATGTATTGACAAAAGACTTCGTACCGTTTCAAGAAGTTCAACAGCAGCTAAAGATAGCATTACACAACTTTGCAGGACCTTCAAAAGAACCTTTAGGGGAAAAAGTGAAACTTTAACGAAAAGAGAGGTACTACTTGTTTCATACAGTGGTCGCCCTAAGGTAAGCGAATTATACTCGGTGTGTTTCCTATTTTGTTCAAAGATAGGAAATTTTATAGTATCTCTCTTAACACTTTGCCGGCCGCACTGTTTTTAAACATTCCTTCGCTTGGCGCCGGCCGCCGAGCGATACTTTGCGAAGGTCACAACTGTGGTGTCGCCGGACGTCATAGTGTTAAATTCCGCGTCCATTTCTTTTCTACTACGGCTAGTAATTTTTTCCATTAACTTCTCAAGCAGATGAAAATTTCTAACAATAAAACATGTGGCAATCATTAAGGCAGCACATAAAATTGCGCACTGCATGAGGTTCATACTGCCCAGCATAGCTGGCAGTGCAAAACAAACAAGCGGTGCTATGATTGTCATTTCAAGGAATGGAATAGTTTCTTTTCATTGCAAAAGCAGCACCTTTTTTTTACTTTTTTTTTTTGCTCTTATAGAATACAGTCACACGTACCATATTCTACATAACTTAAAAAAGCCAAATTAAAAGTTAAAAAACCTCTTGTTCCAAAAAAATTCACGATTTCAAATTATTGATCAATCTTTTAGCAGTAGATTCAGCTTGTTTTTTAGTGGTAGACTCAGCTTGTTTGGTAGTGCTGTTTTTACAACATTTACCTATAGAATATCTCCTTGATGGTTTATGGTTAACTATAAATATAAAACTGCTTTTATCAAATCAGAATTTACCATCAAATAGATCTATAAATATACTGTTTTATATATGGAAATAATATGGCAATTGAGAGAACACTTTCGGTATTGAAACCTGATGCAGTAAAAAATAATATTACAGGCAAGATGAATTCATACACTGAAAGTTCTCTGCTCAAAATTATAGCACAACAAATGATGTTATTGACAAAAAAACAAGCAGAACTGCTTTATGAAATTTATAAAGGTAGGTCTTTTTTGGGGGAATTGGTAGAGCTTATGGCTTCTGGTACTGTGATGGTTCAAGTTTTAGTTGGTGAAAATGCAGTAAGTAAATACAGACAAGTCATAGGAGCTACCGATCCAAAGCAGGCAGATAAAGGGACAATCAGGGGTGATTTTGCTGATGACATTAGCGAAAATAGAGTTCACGGCTCGGATAGTCTAGAAAATGCTTGTAAGGAGATAGCTTTCTTTTTTGCGGAACGTGAGTAGGTGTAGTCAACTCAGATTTTCCTATATACAACTAAATTTTCAGGATCCTGTGTCAAGCACACATATCTACGAACGTTGTAATTAACAGGTGGCAAGTGGCGCTACGCAAGTAGCTGACAACATAGAAATGAAAAACTTCTTTGACAAACTCTGCCAGCCCCTTATCATGAAACTGAAGCTATTTATTTGTCTTCGTAATCTCTGCAGTTAATTAATGACAAAAAAACTTAATGTATTTGGCGTAAATCATGCTTAATTTTTGGCACTCTATGCACCTCATGTCTTTATAAAACTTTTAGGTTTCTACTTATACAAGCTGAAACGCACTTATAAAGCGTTTAAGACAGTAAAAGACGGCAAATAGACAAGGGAGAATTTGAATACTAACTACCTTGGGGTTTCTTTGCCTTCTTTTCGACTTAGTAAATTTCTTAACGTTTATAATTTAGGTTAACTGCATTTAAAAGCAGCTGAATCGCAGCGTTTAGAATAAAAAAACGCCATACTTGAAAGTATAATGTAAGTAACAAGTCAACCACGGGGCTTCTTTTGTCTTTTTTTTCACTTGGTAAATTTCTTAAATATTTATGGTTAAGGTAATTTAGGCCTACTGACAACCGTCATCACACTACTTGTTAGCGGGATCTATGCTAAGAGATACGAAATGAATCGCGGTATGATGGTCCACGACGGTATGACGGTTTGCGGTGGAATGACGATAACTTCGTCATTCCGCTATGTGATAGCAGATGAGATACCGCGGCGGTATGATTTACAGGTTGCCGAGAACTTGATGTTCCAGCCTGGAATCTAATTCTTATTGTGCATTCACTTGGCGTAGAGTTAAGTTTCCTGGATTCCATTGTTGGGCACTGGGATGACACCCTGACAATCGTCATCCCGCTACTTGCTAGCGGCAAATAGATACCGCGGCAGCATGACGTAGAGCTCGCGTTAGCTACACTTTTATATTCGCCAATTCAGTATCCAATCTGGATCCAAGTAGTCAGCTACTTGGATGACACCGCTTGGATAGGTCAGCTAGTCAGATGACGCCACCTGACATGCAAACTGCAACACTAAATGTTGGAGCACTGTCGTACACTAAGCGCTGTAATGACAATTTTAGTCACTTCATACAATACTATAAATAATCAAAGTTATTTCCCCATCGGCCAGTTAATGTTAGCATATCATCAAAGTTGGCTATTCTCCATAGCGAAATCTCTAGCGAGGAACAATGAGCCACAGATTAGTATGGTTTTGGTGTTTCGAATAGAGGCTTTTAATATGTGATTCGATATTGCATCACCAATTGATTCACATTCATCTGCTTTTATTCCTATGTTATTGGCTTTTCCTCTAATCAAATTTGTATTCGTTGCTTTAGGTTTAGACTTAACACAAACCGCACATAGTAGCTTGATATACGGTTTTAAATGCTCTATGAACTCTTCCACATTTCTGTTACGAGTAACACCAAAAATTATATAGATACCTTCAGCAAAATTATCTTTTACCCACTGAGATAGCACTCTAGCACCGTCATTATTGTGCGCATCATCCAAAAATAATTGCCAAAGAAGCTGCAATAGTTGCAGCTTCAAACAGTGATAGGTTGTTTTCAAATTACGGCACGGCATTCTTCTAATAAGCTATATAATTCATTATTGTCGATGTAACTGCCTGCAATAACTATTCTTTCATTAAAATTCACCTAATGTGGAGAAGTGTATGCATGAACCTTATACCCTGCTGCTTGCATTATATATCTTATAAATGCTAGTGTTGAGCCTTTCCCATTAGTTCCAGCTATATGAATTATTGGCAGCATTTGTTTCTTAGGATTGCCCAATGTATTTACAAAGCTTTTTATGCGATCAAGAAAAAAATCCTTTGGTTTACTACCAAGCGGTTCAGGCCAATGGGACATATGTATCATGGATTGTTATTGCATTTTAATTCATTTATAACGCTTGCTATGGCATGCGTTTTGATTTTTTCACAAAATTGAGAACGTCCATTAACAGCAATACTTATTCCACTCATTACAGCATTACTTATTAAGACAGAACTGTTATTTCTAGTAACTTTAAAATCAATATTTGTAACTCCTTCATCACCGTAAGAAAATCTTGTACCAATTAAGCAAGTTCCATTGTCAACTGCTTTCGTACTCGTTATGATCATTTCACTATCATGCATGAATTTATATAAAATTTTAACACACAGACGTGTAAGATACACTTCATACTCTCTTAAAAAATCTTCTTTTCCTTTTTGTTTAACTATAGCCCAATGTTTTCCTGTAACGAATTGCAATATTCCTTTGAGATTAACATTATTCTGAATGACCTCCTGAAGCTTTGCGTGTAAATGCCCTAGGTTTTTTCTATTTCCTTTTGTAGATATACTATTCACTTGTTGTTTCATAGTATGAACAAAAATTTTGTGATCTGTACAACTAGTGTAAGCTCTTGAAGAAATTACCATAAAAACAATAATGATTAAAACTTTAGTAATGTTCATAAGATATGTTTATTAACTATGATACTTAGAATGCAAAGTTTAATAAAGATTAAATAATAATCGCTGACTTTTAATATACCTATAGTCATGCTTTGTGTAAATCATCTATAACTCAAGTAAGGGTCTGTGCTATGCGTTATGAGTTAAGTTAAATTTCCCAAGGGATAGTTTCTAATAACGGGAGTTGCCTCCATTAATTTCGTTGAAATTAATACGCAATGCCCACCTTAACTTTAGTCTCAGGAATCTACTAAGGTTGACAATAGATATGGATCCTATTTTGATTGGTTTAACATTTATGCTTCATCAATGCAGAAAACAAGGTACCTTCCTACGTTCGCCAAACGATGTATTCCAAATTGCAATTGGTGTTGAAGGGTATCCTGATTGTGTGCCTCGGTGCAAAGCCGTTTATATAAAAGAAAAAATTAGCAACCAAATGGTTGTGGATCTTCTCGCAGCTTTTCATGGAATTAAAGAAAAGTGCACATCAGAAGTAACCATTCTTTCTCCAAGTGAAACAAATGAAGGTTGGATAAAAGCTCCATCATCAAATGGAATATTTAAACATCTATACAGTGAATGGTAATTCATTCCCATAGATGAAAATAAAACTATGGTAAAGTTTTATATAGAGTTTAAGTTTAAGTCCAATTCATTTTCCACTTTATTAAACTCAGTATATAAATATACACACAGTAAAACAATTGCTGCATTTAAAGATAGGGATGAAAACCTTACTAAACAAAAGTTATCTTAACATTATTAATATAAACATGTAACTTTTTTAGTAAGTTAAGTGTTTGTATTGTAATGACTCTCAGACTATTGTGTGTACTAATTCTTGTGAGTGTTAATTTTAATGCAGTTGTTAAGTCCAGTAACCAACATATTCAAAAAGTGTTGGGAACCCGGTCGACTGAATGATACAAGGTCTGCTATTTAAGTATATAGCAATGTATATTTCAGTAAGGTTACAACAATTAAAGGACTCGCAAGCTGGACTGACAAAGGTTCGGAGTGTAGGAGAATATGAGCGAGAATGCTGATTTTTTTGGCTGTACAGACATATATACAGAGTTTAGATTTTGGTGGGGGAGAGTAATATGAACCCTTAGTCCTAAACAAGGAGCGACATGACTAAAATTTGCTTAAGCTTACTCAGTTGTTTTAAACAGTTCTCGAAAGCAACTCTTATCGGAATGTGACTCTTCCGTGAGTCAAACGTAAGATTACATAGTTTCCCAACATCTCCCCCCTTTAATGAAATTGAAAACGCCAGTTTTTAATTTATAATTAACTTAGCCTGTACCTTATGATGTATTACGCTAATTCATAGCTTAATAGGGTATAAAAAATTAAACTGTAATGTATCATATTTTAGTATAAACATAGTAGAATATTAACACTACAGTAAACTACTACTTCAACTTATTGAAATATAATATCTTAAAATATAATATATCATACTTTGTACTAACGTTTTAGGTATATATATATGTAAAAGAAATGATATTACAACGGTATGGTGCTTTTACGCGGTTGTAGTACACGCTTACTTCGCAGATTATAACGTGATGTTGATGATATATTTTCTTGAACACTTGTTTCTACTGGTTGTGGATTTCTTACAATTTGAGCGCCTGATTGATTGACATATATTACAATGTCACTTGACTCTTCTCGATAAACTGTACGAACATCGGAGTCAAATGTGCAGTTAATAAAATTTTTCATCATTGGAGGTTCAATTTCGCCCGTTTCAGGTTTTCTTGTAAAACAAAATAATTTTTTTAAAAATCGACAACATCCAAAGAGATTACAACAGTTTTCGCAAATGAACAAAAATATTATTGCTACTATTACGCATAAAACTATTATATACCATTTAGTATGAGCATCAATTAAAGGTTCTTTTAACCGTTCAGTAATAATATCATCAAATTCGTTAATCTTTTTACTAGCGCATTTGAGATCATTTAAATCAATATTTGTTAATTTAACCGGCTTTAATGTTATTGAGTCCAATTTCTTGACTTATTCAGAAGTAACGCAACAATCACTTCCAACTATGCTGATTGAAGGAATATGATGACTAATGTTTCTGTTTGTTCGTTTCGTCGGTTCCAAGGAGTATACCATTGTATAACTGTAATGTACTATTCTGTACTAGGATGTCACCTGTGATAAGGCACAGGTACCGAGCCGACGGTGCTCGCGGCATGGTGTTAGTCTACGCACGACGGAGCTCCGTTTCTATAGGGCACTGAACGTTGATGTATAAATATATTTACTTATTATTAAGCCAGAGTACCGTGGAGTGTTTTCCTTTTGCTTTCTCACCCTCTCCGGCGTTTCCAAGTACATAACAAGTGGCGACGGGTAATAACAAAAAGAGTAAAAGTCGGAAAAGGTACTAAATTGCGTGTACACGAGAAAAGACACTGCGTAACGTATCACGCGATATGGCAAAATCACATGAGTGACGAAGGACAGTCAGAGTCGCTTGCGGACGAAAGTGCAAATTCGCGAGTGGGACACCTGTACAAGTTAAATAAAAAAAAGGCGATAAGAAAGATAAACGCAGATTACGAGATCGAGGTAGACTGGGAAACGGACATTAAAATCTTACGACGAACGTTAGTGACAAAATTTCGTCAAAGTCTTGCTGTTCCGCGAGTAGAGGACAATACCGAAGAACCGCGCGAGCGAGCACTGGCCGAGGTAAATAAACAAGGGAACGAGAGTGTAAACGAAGCTATGTGGTGTAATAGCAGTAGACTCGAATTCAAACTGGGTGAAGACGATTGGGAAACGTACATCGAGCGTTTGGAACTATATTTCGTAGCCACGGGAATCGCCGGCAACAACAAACGGGCGGCAACCTGTTGACACGCGTAGACCCTGAGACATACATGTTGATCCGAGATCTTTGTGCACCTGCAAATCCAAAAGAAAAGACGTTTACCGAGTTAGTGAAGTTGGTATCTGATCACCTATGCCCGAAACCATCGGAGGCAATGGAACGTTTCAATTTCCATCAAGCGAAGCAATCAGGTACGGAATCGGTGGCTGAGTTTGTAGCACGATTAAAGAAATTGTCACTCCATTGCAATTTCGAAAAGTTAAGCGACGCCATAAGAGACCAGGTAGTATGCGGCATACGAGACCACGAGACGAAAGTCCTGTTATTCAAGGAAGAGGGACTGACTCTGGATAAAGCCATCAAAACTGCCACGACACAAACAGATGCAAAGTGCAACGTTCAGAAAGTTGAGAATGCTACTAATGGGACAAGAGCCCAAGAGGTCCACGCAATTCGAGTCGACCAAGGCAGGCGATTCGATGACGAAAGAGGGAGTTCCAGGGGCAAGCAGTGCAAGATGTCGTAGGGGCGTCCACAGAAGCAACGCTGGATGAGCGAGGTGAAGACCCCAAGATGTTATTGTTGCGGTCAGGTAAACCACTACGCACGAGATTGTGTTCACAGGTATAAAATTTGTAGTCATTGTAAAAAGAAAGGACACTTACTTGCGGCGTGTAGAAAAGCGAAGTCACAAACAGTAAAGTATTGCGAACCTCAGAGTCAGACGATTGAGAGAGAAGAGACGGAGGAGGATTTTTTGCAATTCGAGAAAACATATTCTCGCTGAACGATTGTGACGATCCTCTTTTTGTAATCATGGAGATAAACGGAGTAAAGATAAAGATGGAGCATGATTCGGGTTCTAGGGTCACTATAATCGCAGAATCATTGTACCACGAATATTTTGCAAGCGTACCCCTGGAACCGGCTCACGTAAAGTTTAATCTGTATGGCGGGAGTAAATTGAAACCGATTGGGAAAACGTCAGGGCTAAGAGTAAAACTCGGGAACAAAAGCAAAACGCTAGATTGTTGCGTTACGCGAGATAACGGCCCACCTATTATAGGGAGACAGTGGTTAGCAGCATTCGGGCTGTGGCCACTCCACCTGGAAATTCAGAAAAGCGCAAGCAACGAACCTGACATACGGATCGCGAAGGGTATAAGTACGCGAAAGAACGAACGCACGACCGATTGTAAACATGTAGCAAATGTTATTGACATGGAGTATTATGAAAAGCAATTCGCACGGTTGTTTAGTCCGGGGCAAGGGCAATATAATAAGGGAACTTTTAGAGTAACATTAAAACTAGGTGCTGTCCCAGTAGCAATGAAAGTAAGACACGCGCCGCTTGCATTACGTGATAAAATTAAGAAAGAACTGATGAGATTGGAGAGGCTGGGAAATATCAAGGAGGTGGACGTGAGTCGGTGGGCGACGCCAATCGTGCCAATATTGAAGTCCGACAAATCCGTCAGAATCTGTGGAGACTTTAAAGTTACAGTCAATCCGAGCATCATTGTCGATAAACACTCATTGCCTCTCATCGACGAGATTTGTTCACGTTTGCAAGGAGGACAGAAATTCTCTCAGATAGACCTGTTGCATGGGTATATGCAAACTCCTGTCGAGGAACAGTCGCGTAAATATCTGACAATAATAACTCACTTAGGACTATATCGTTATCGCAAATAGCCTGAAGGAATTGCATCGGGTCCGGGAGATTTTCAAAGAAAAATGGAGACATGCCTACAAGGCATAGAAAACGTATCTATATATATATATTGATAACATATACGTAACGGGAAAAGATGAAAAGTCACATGTTGAGAACGTGACTGAGGTATTCGAGAGATTGCAGGAGTACGGTTTCAAAGTAAACAAATCCAAGTGTGAATTATTCAAAGAGAAGCTCGAAATCCTAGGTTTCGTCATTGACAAAAACGGGTTGCATAAGGCAAAGTCGAAAGTGAAAGCGATTCTAGAAGCACCGAAACCAACAGACTCAAAACAATTGCAATCCCTAATATGTTTGATAACATATTACGCGCGATTTCTACCGTATAGAGCAATCAAACTGAAAGCACTTTACGACTGCGCGAACAAGAGAGATTTTAATTGGACGGAAGAATGCGATGCAGCATTCGATTGGCCAAAACGGGAAATAGCGTCACGAAGGGTGTTAGCGCACCATGATCCCACAAAACCGCTGGTTTTGGCATGCGATGCGTCCGCGTATGTTCTATCAGCCATTCTGTCGCATGAATACGAGGACGGTACGGAGAGACCAATCGAATTTGCATCCAAAATTATACAAAAAGAAGAGCGGAGTAGAGCGATAATAGATAAGGAAGCGAGCGCGATCGCTTTTGGATTTAAAAAATTTTATTATTACAGAAATCACTTTGAAAACAAATCATAAGCCTCTAGTTTACATTTTCGATCCGAGAAACGGTATTCCTCCAACGATCGCGAGCAGACTTCAAAGACGGGTCTATTTTTTATCTGGTTTTCAGTATAAAATCAAGTATATAAGGTCCACCGAGAATCTAAACTGCTATGCATTATCTAGACTGCCAATAGAGGATCCGTTTCCGCTTTTTGATAAGTAGTTTATCCACGTACACTACGCCGACGAGGGTTCTAAAACGGTAAATTCGAAAATGGTAGCAAAAGAAACCCTGAAGGATAAAAGCTTAGTAAACGTTATGAGATACACACGCGACGGTTGGCACGGTAACACAAGCACACTGTCCGATGAAGAAAAAAAATTTCACGCAAAGAAAAACGAATTAACTATCGATGGTAATTGTATCCTCTGGGGCTACCGTGTTGTCGTGCTGAAGTCACTCCAATCACTCGTCCTCACAGAGTTACACACGACGCACCTGGGCACGGTAAAAATGAAATCGATTGCCCGATCTTACTTCTGGTGGCCAAATTTAGACACAGAGATAGAAAATGTAGCTAACAGTTGCCTCGTGTGTTTACAAGGAAGAAAATCCCCTGCCAAAACCACGCTAATGTCACGTAAAATACGATGCGGAAAGTTTTAGTGGAAAAGTCTTATTGAAGAGAGTGATTGGAGGCCGTAATAATCGTAACACCGGAATATGAATAACATTGATTTATTAACAAGAGCTTATGTTCTCAATAGATTGACAGTTAAACAATCACTAACTCAGGAGTGCGACTCCGAGAGATATTTATACGAAGGGGATCGTGATTTCAGTAAGACCGTGTGCAAAGGTATCTAATAGTTCAGATATGAACGTGTGCAAAGGCATCCTATTGTTCAGGTGAGATGTCATCCGATGCACGCTTCATGTGGGAAAGTGTCCAGTAGTTCGGTGGGAAGATGTCATTCGAAGCACAAGGTATTCAATCAATAATGTGCTATCTGAGAGCGAAGAGGTACCTTACACTCCACTAGATGGAAGAGTTAGGGCCTTCGAAATCAACACCAGAAGCATAAAGTACAGAATAAAAAGACCGGGTTTTCGATCAATTGACAGGAACAGTTGCAACGTGTGTCAAAGTAATGGCCATTTCAACGTTCCGTACTACCTAGGCTTCACTCTAGGGCGTTGCTCCAGCAGATCGTATAAATAGGGCCATAGAAGTCAATGCCAGAAGCATAAAATGCAATATAAATACAACAGCTTTTCCATCGCCTAACCGGAATGATTGCAACCAGTGTGAAAGTACTGGTCATCCCTATGTTCCGGGCAACCTAGGCTTCACTCTAGGGCGTTGCTTTGCCAGATGGACGAGTTTGGACCTCAGAAATCAAGGCAAGAATATTAAAATAGAAAATAAATACAGCAGTTTTTCCCTCGTATAATAGGTGTAACTCCAACCAGTGTGAAAGTAATGGTCATTTCTACATTCCTAGCAACCTAGGCTTCACTCTAGGGCGTTGATCCACCAGATAGAATAGTTAGGGCCTTAGAAGTCAACTCCAGAAGCATAAAATTCAATAAAGATGCAACAGTTTTTCCATCGTATAGCAGGAATAACTGCAAACAGTGTGAAAGTACTGGTCATTTCTACGTTGCCGGTAACCTAGGCTTCACTCTAGGGCGTTGTTCCACCAGTTCGAACAGTTAGGGCCTAAGAAGGCAACGCCAGAAGCATAAAATACAATATAAATATAACAGTTTTTCCATTGTATAAAACGAATAATAGCAACCAGTGTAAAAGTTATGGTCATTTCTACGTTCCGGGCAACCTTGGCTTCACCCCAGGTCGTTGTTCCACCAGATCGAATAGCTAGGGCCTAAGAAGTGAACGCCAGCAGCATAAAATACAATATAAATACAACAGTTCTTCCATCATGTAAAACGAATAATTGCAACCAGTTTGAAAGTGAAGGCCAATTCCACGTTCCGCGCAACCTAGGCTTCACTCCAGGGCGTTGCTCCACCAGATCGAATAGTTGCGGCCTAAGAAGTCAACGCCAGAAGCATAAAATACGATATAAATACAAAAGCTTTTCCATCGTATAAAAAGAATAATTGCAACCAGTGTGAAAGATATGGTCATTTCTACGTTCCGGGCAACCTAGGCTTCACCCTAGGCCGTTGTTCCACCAGATCGAATAGTTAGGGCCTAAGAAGTGAACGCCAGAAGCATAAAATGCAATAAAAATACAACAGTTTTTCCATCGTATAACAGGATTAATTGCAACCAGTTTGAAAGTGATGGTCATTTCTCCTTTCCGGGCAACCTAGGCTTCACTCTAGGTCGTTCCTCCACTAGATCGAATAGCTAGGGCATTAGAAGTCAACGCCAGAAGCATAAAATACAATAAAAATACAACAGTTTTTCCATTGCATAAAACGAATAATTGCAACCAGTACGAAACTTATGGTCATTTCTACTTTCCGAGCAACCTAGGCTTCACCCCAGGCCGTTGCTCCAACAGATTGAATAGTTAGGGCCTTAGAAGTCAACGCCCGAAGCATAAAATGCAATAAAAATACAACAGTGTTTCCATCATATAACAGGAATAATTGCAACCAGTTTGAAAGTGATGGCCAATTCTACGTTCCGGGCAACCTAGGCTTCACTCTAGGGCGCTGATCCACCAGATAGAATAGTTAGGGCCTTAGAAGTCAATGCCCGAAGCATAAAATGCAATAAAAATACAACAGTTTTTCCATCGTATAAAAGTATTAATTGCAACCAGTTTGAAAGTGATGGTCATTTCTACGTTCCGGGCAACCTAGGCTTCACTCTAGGGCGTTGCTCCACCAGATCGAATGGTTAGGGCCTTAGAAGTCAACGCCAGAATCATAAAATACAATGAAGATGCAACAGCTTTTCCATTGTATTAACCGAATAATTTCAACCAGTGTGAATGTTATGGTCATTTCTACATTCCAAGCAGCCTAGGCGTCACTCTAGGGCGTTGATCCGACAGATTGAATAGTTAGGGCCTTAGCAGTCAACGCCCGAAGCATAAAATACAATATAAGTACAACAGTTTTTCCATCATATAACAGGAATAATTGCAACCAGTTTGAAAGTGATGGTCATTTCTACGTTCCGGGCAACCTAGGCTTCACTCTAGGGCGTTGCTCGACCAGATCGAATAGTTAGTGCCTTAGAAGTCAACGGCAGAAGCATAATATACAATTTAGATACAACAGTTTTTCCATAGTATAAAACGAATAATTGCAACCAGTATGAAAGTTATGGTCATTTCTACGTTCCGGGCAACCTAGGCTTCACTCTAGGGCGTTGCTCCACCAGATCGAATGGTTAGGGCCTTAGAAGTCAACGCCAGAATCATAAAATACAATGAAGATGCAACAGCTTTTCCATCGTATTAACCGAATAATTTCAACCAGTGTGAATGTTATGGTCATTTCTACATTCCAAGCAGCCTAGGCGTCACTCTAGGGCGTTGATCCGACAGATTGAATAGTTAGGGCCTTAGCAGTCAACGCCCGAAGCATAAAATACAATATAAGTACAACAGTTTTTCCATCATATAACAGGAATAATTGCAACCAGTTTGAAAGTGATGGTCATTTCTACGTTCCGGGCAACCTAGGCTTCACTCTAGGGCGTTGCTCGACCAGATCGAATAGTTAGTGCCTTAGAAGTCAACGGCAGAAGCATAATATACAATTTAGATACAACAGTTTTTCCATAGTATAAAACGAATAATTGCAACCAGTATGAAAGTTATGGTCATTTCTACGTTCCGGGCAACCTAGGCTTCACTCTATGGCGTTCTTCCACTACATCGAATGGCAACGGCCTCAGAAGTCAACGCCTGAAGCATAACATACAATAAAAATACAACAGTCTTTCCGTCCTATAACAGGAATAATTGCACCCGTGTGAAAGTGATGGTCGTTTGTACGTTCCAGGCAACCTAGGCTTCACACTAGGGCGTTGTTCCACCAGATCGAATTGTTAGGGCCTAAGAAGTCAACGCGAGAAGCATAAGATACAATATCAATATAACAGTTTTTCCATCGTATAGTACGAATAATAGCAACCAGTGTGAAAGTTATGGTCACTTCTACGTTCCGGGCAACCTAGGCTTCACTCTAGGGCGTTGCTCCACCAGATCAAACAGTTAGGGCCTTAGAAGTCAACGCTCGAAGCATAAAATACAAAATAAATAGAACAGTTTTTCCATTGTATAAAACGAATAAAAGCAACCAGTGAGAAAGTTATAGACATTTCTACGCTCCGGGCAACCTAGGCTTCACTCTAGGGCGTTGCTCCACCAGATCAAACAGCTAGGGCCTTAGAAGTCAACGCCCGAAGCATAAAATACAATATAAATATAACAGTTTTTCCATCGTATACAACGAATAATAGCAACCAGTGTGAAAGTTATCGTCATTTCTACTTTCCGGGCAACCTAGGCTTCACCCTAGGGCGTTGCTCCAACAGATTGAATAGTTAGGGCCTTAGAAGTCAACGCCCGATGCATAAAATACAAAATAAATAGAACAGTTTTTCCATCGTGTAAAACGAATAATTGCTACCGGTGTGAAAGTTATGGTCATTTCTACGTTCCGCTCAACCTAGGCTTCACCATAGGGCGTTGTTCCACCAGATCGAATAGTTAGGGCCTAAGAAGTGAACACCAGATGCATAAAATACAATATAAATACAACAGTTTTTCCATCATACAAAACGAATAATTGCAACCAGTATGACTGCTATGGTCATTTCTAGGTTCCGGGCAACCTAGGCTTCACCCCAGGTCGTTGTTCCACCAGATCGAACAGTTAGGGCCTAAGAAGTGAACGCCAGCAGCATAAAATACAATATAAGTACAACAGTTCTTCCATCAAATTAAACGAATAATTGCAACCAGTATGAAAGTTATGGTTATTTCTACGTTCCGGGCAACCTAGGCTTTCACTCTATGGCGTTCTTCCACCACATCGAATAGCTACGGCCTCAGAAGTCAACGCCTGAAGCATAAAATACAATACAAATACAATAGTTTTTCCATCGTATGGCAACAGACATAGCCGTAGCTATAGCAGCTATAGACATAGCCAAAGCAGCCACAGCCATAGCAGCCATAGCAGCCATAGCAGCCATAGCCACAGCCATAGCAGCCATTGCTATAGCCATAGCCATAGTAGCCATAGCAACAGCCATAGCAGCCGTAACCATACCCTGAGCAGCCATAGCAGCCATAGCCATAGCCATAGCAGCCATAGCCATAGAACCCATAGCCGTAGCCATAGCCATAATAACCATAGCCACAGCCATAGCAGCTACAGCCATAGCCATAGCAGACATAGTTATAGCCATAGCTGCCTTAGCCATAACCATAGCCATAACAGCAATAGCCATAGCCATTGCCAGAGCAGCCATAGCCATAGCCATAGTCATAGCAGCCATAGCCACAGCCATAGACACAGCAGCCATAGCCATAGCAGCCATAACCATATCCATAGCAGACATAACAATAGCCGTAGCCTTAGCAGACATAGCCAAAGCCATAGCCGCCGTAGCCATAGCCATAGCAGCCATAGCCATAGCCATAGCAGCCATAGCCATAGCCATAGCAGTCATGGCCATAGCTATAGCCGCCAGATCCGTAGCAGCCATAGCTATAGCCATGGCAGACATAGCAATAGCCATAGAAGCCATAGGCATAGCCATTGCCGTAGCAGCCATAGCAGCCGTTGCCATAGCCATAGTCGACATACACATAGCAATAGCCATAGCAGCCATAGCCATAGCAGCCATAGCCAAAGAAGCCATAGCAGCCACTGCCATAGCAGCCATAGCCACAGCCATAGCAGCTATAGCCATAGCCAAAGAAGCCATAGCCATAGCCATAGCAGCCATAGCCATAGCCATAGCAGCCATAGCCATAGCAATAGCAGCCATAGCCATAGGCATAGCAACCATAGCCATAGCCGTAGCATCTTTAGCCATAGCCAAAGCATCCCTAGCCATAGTCATAGCAGCCATTGCCATAGCCATAGTCATAGCACACATAGCCATAGCCATAGCCATAGCAGCCATAGCCATAGACATATTAGGCACAGCCAAAGCTATAGCAGCCATAGTCATAGCCATACCAGCGATAGCAGCCATAGCCATAGCCAAAGCCATAGCAACCATAGCCATAGCCATAGCAGCCATTGCCATAGCCATAGCCATAGTAGCCGTAGCAATAGCCATAGGAGCCGTAACCATAGCCAGAGCAGCCATAGCTACCATAGCCACAGCCATAGCAGCCATAGCCATAGCAATAGCACGCGTAGCGATAGCCACAGCAATAGCTCGCATAGAGATAGCCATAGCAGCCTAGCCATAGCCACAGCAGCCATTGCCATATCCAAATCAGCCATAGCTACAGCAATAGCCATAGCAGCCATAGCCATAGCCTCAGCAGCCATAGCCATAACCATAGTAGCTACAGCCAAACTGTAGCAGCGGTAGTCATAGCCATAGTTGCCCTAGCAGCCATAGCCATAGCCACAGCTATAGCCATAGCAGGTAGACGCAATAGCCACAGCAACCGTAGACATAGCCATAGCAGCCGTAGCCATAGCCATAGCCATAGTAGCCATAGCCTCAGCCATAGCAGCCATAGCCATAGCCATAGCAGCCAGAGCCATAACCATAGCAGCCATAGCCATATCCATAGGAGCCACAGCCACAGCCATAGCATTAGCAGCCATAGCCATAGCTATAACAGCCATAGCCATAACCATAGCCGTAGCAGCAATAGCCATAGTCATAGCAGCCGTAGCCATAGCAGCAATAGCAGCCACAGCCATAGCAGCCACAGCCGCAGCCGCAGCAGCTATAGCCATAGCCAAAGCAGCCATAGCGATAGCCATAGCAGCCATAGCCGTAGCTATGGCAGCCATACCCATAGCAATAGAAGCCATAGCCATAGCCATAGCCATACCCATAGCAGCAATAGCCATAGCCATAGCAGCTATAGCAGCCATAGCCATAGCCATAGCAGCCATAGCAGCCATAGCCCCAGCCATAGCAGCCATAGCCATAGCCATAGCAACCATATCCACAACCATCGCCATAGCAGCCATAGCCATAGCCGTAGCAGCCATAGCCATAGCGAGAGCCATAGCAGCCATAGCCATTGCCACAGCATCTATAGCCACAGCCATAGCAGCCATAGCTACAGCCATAGCAGCTAGAGCCATAGCCAAAGCAGCCATATCCATAGGCATAGCAGCCATAGCGATAGCCATAGCAGCCATAGCCATAGCTATAGCAGCCATAGCCATAGCAGCCATTGCCATGGCCATAGCAGCCTTAACCATAGCTATAGCAGCCATAGACATATCCATAGCAGCCACAGCCATAGCGGCAATAGCAGCCATAGCCGTAGCCATAGCCATAGCCACAGCAGCCATAGCCATAGCCATAGGCATAGTAGACATAGCCATAGCCAGAGCAGCCACAGCCGTAGCAGCCATAGCCATAGCCATAGCCATAGCAGCCATAGCCGTAAACATAGCCATAGCAGCAATAGCCATAGTCATAGCAGCCGTAGCCATAGCAGCAATAGCAGCCACAGCCATAGCAGCCACAGCCGCAGCCATAGCAGCTATAGCAATAGCCATATTAGCCATAGCCGTAGCCATAGCCATAGCAGCAATAGCCATAGTCATAGCAGCCATAGCCATAGCGGCCATACCAGCCACAGCTAAAGCTGCCACAGCCATAGTCACAGCGGCCAGAGCCATAACCATAGCATCCATAGCCATAGCCATAGAAGCCATAGCCACAGCCATAGCCATAGCCATAGCAGCAATAGCCATAGCCGTAGAAGCCCTAGCAGCCATAGCCATAGCCATAGCAGCCATAGCCATAGCCATAGCACGCATAGCGATGGCCATAGCAGCCGTAGCCATAGCCCTAGCCGTAGCAGCTACAGCCATAGCCAAAGCAGCCATAGCGATAGCCATAGCAGCCCTAGCCGTAGCTATAGCAGCCATAGCCATAGCAGCCATAGCCATGGCCATAGCAGCCTCAGCCATAGCCATAGCAGCCATAGCCGATAACCATAGCCACAGCAGCCATAGCCGTAGCCATTGCAGCCATAGCCATAGCCATAGCCATAGCCATAGCAGCCATAGCCATATCCATAGCAACCATATCCACAACCATCGCCATAGCAGCCATAGCCATAGCCATAGCAGTCATAGCCATAGCGAGAGCCATAGCAGCCATAGCCATAGCTATAGCAGCCACAGCCATAGCAGCCATAGCTACAGCCATAGCAGCTAGAGCCATAGCCAAAGCAGCCACATCCATATCCATAGCAGCAATAGCCATAGTCATAGCAGCCGTAGCCATAGCAGCAATAGCAGCCACAGCCATAGCAGCCACAGCCGCAGCCATAGCAGCTATAGCCATAGCCATATCAGCCATAGCCGTAGCCATAGCCATAGCAGCAATAGTCATAGTCATAGCAGCCATAGCCATAGCAGTCATAGCCATAGCCATAGTAGCCATAGCCATAGCCATATCAGCCATAGCCGTAGCCATAGCCATAGCAGCAATAGCCATAGTCATAGCAGCCATAGCCATAGCAGTCATAGCCATAGCCATAGTAGCCATAGCCATAGCCGCAGCAGCCATAGCCCCAGCCATAGCAGCCATAGCGATAGCCACAATGATGGTTGCGGATTGAGGGTTGAAGATTGAGGATTGAGGATTGATAATTGAGGATTGAGGATTGAGGTTTGAGGATTGAGGATTGAGAGTTGAGGATAAAGAATTGTATATTGAGGATTGAGGATTGAGTATTGAAGATTGAGAATTGAGCATTGTGGATTGAGATTTGAAGTCTTGAGGTTTGAGGATGCCGATTTGAAGATTGATGACTGAGGATTGAGTATTGAAAACTCAAAATTGAGGATTTCTATTCAGGATTGAGAATTGAGGATAGAAGATTCAGCATTGAGGATTGATGGTTGAGGGTTCAGGATTGAAGATTGAGGCTTGAGAACTGAGGATTGAGTATTGAGGACTGAGGATATAGGATTGAAGATTGAGTACTGAGGGTTGAGTATTGAGTAATGAGAATTGAGTATCGAGGATTGAGGATTGAGGATTGATGTTTGAGGACAGAGGATTGAGGATTGAGGATTGAGGATTGAGTATTGAGGATTGATGTTTGACGATTGAGTATTGAATATTGAGGATTGAGGATTGAGGGTTGAGTATTGAGTACTGATAGTTTAGGATTGAGTGTTGTGAATTGAGTGTTGAGCATTGAATAATGAGGATTGAAGTTTGAGGACTGAGGATTGAGTATTGCGGGTCGAGGATCGAAGGTTGAGGAGTGAGGCTCAAGGATTGTGGATTCAAGACTGAGGGTTGAGAATATTGTGTTGAGGATTGAGGATTGCGGATTGAGGATCGAGGATTGAGGGTGGAGTATTCAGGATCGAGGATTGAGGATTGAAGTTTGAGGACTGAGGCTTGAGGATTGAGGATTGGGGATTGAGGATCGAGTATTGAGGATTGAGTGTTGAGGTTTGAAGGTTGAGGATCGAGGAATGAAGATTGTGGATTCAGGATTGAGGATTGAGTATCGAGTACTGATAATTGAGGATCGAGTTTTGTGTGTTGAGGATTGAGCATTGAATATTGAGGATTGAAGTTTGAGGTCTGAGGATTGAGGATTGAGGATTGGAGGTTGAGGACTGTGGCTTGAGGATTGAGATTTGACAATTGAGGATTGAGGATTGAGGATTGCAGATTTAGGTTTGAGGATTGAGGATTGCGGATTGAGTATTGAGTGTTGAGGATTGTGTATTGAGGATTGAGGATTGAGGATTGAGGTTGATGATTGAGAATTGTGGATTGAAGATTGAGGGTGGAGGAATGAGGATTGAGAATTGAGGATGAGGATTGCGGACCGACGGTTGAGGATTGAGGATTGAGATTGAGGATTGAGGATTCTGGATTGAAGATTGACGGTTGAGGATTGGGGATTGAGGATTGAGGACTGAGGACTGAGGACTGAGTTTTGAGTATTGATGTTTGAGGATTGAGGATTGATGATTGAGGATTGAGGATCGAGGATTGAAGATTGAAGATTGATGATTGAGGATTGACGATTGACGTTTGAGGACTGAGTGTTGAGGATTGAATATTGAGGATTGAGGGTTGAGGATAGATGGTTGATAACTGAGGATTGAAGATTGAGGATTCAGGATTGAGGATTGAGGATTGAGTACTGACAGTTGAGGATTGAGTGTTGTGAATTGAGGATTGAGCATTGAATATTGTGGATTGAACTTTGAGGACTGAGGATTGGGGATTGAGGATTGAGGATTAAAGATTGAGGATCGAGGATTGAGGATTGAGGACTGAGGGTTGAGCATTGAGGTTTGAGTATTGAGGATTGAATATTGAATATTGAATTTTGATGGTTGAGGACTGAGGGTTGAGGGTTGAGCCCTGAGGATTGAGGATTGTAGTTGAAGATGGAGGATTGAGGATTGACGATTGAGGATTGAGGACTGAGGATTGAGGATTGAAGATTGGGGATTGAGAACTGATGGTTGAGGATACAGGGTTGAGGATTGTGGATTGCGCATTGGATATTGAGGATTGAAATTTGAGGACTGAGGTTTGAACATTGACGATTGATGATTGAGGACTGACGGTTGAGAATTGAGGATTGAGGACTGAGGGTTGAGGATTGAGGTTTGAGGATTGAGGTTTGAGGATTGAAGACTGAGGATTGAGGTCTGAGTTTTGTGGATTGAGTGTTGAGCCTTGTTGTTTGTATATTGAGCTTTGAAGATTGAGGATTCAGTATAGAGAACTGAGAATTGGGGATATTTTATTGAGGATTGAGGACTGAGTATTGAGGATTGAGTATTGACAGTTGAGGATTGAGGATTCAAGGTTGAGGATTCAGGATTGTGTATTGAGTATTGAGTATTGAGGACTGAGGATTAATGATTGAATATTGAGGATTGAGGATTGGGTATTGAGGATTGTGAACCGAGTGTTGAGGATTGTTTGTTGAGGATTGATGTTTGAGGATTGAGGTCTGAACGTTGAAGATTGTGGATTGAGTATTAAAACAGAGAATTGGTGATATTCTGTTGAGGTTTGAGAATTGAGGATTAAGGATTTAGGATTGAGGATTGCGGATTGAGGATTGAAGATTGAGGATTGCGGATTGTGGACTGAGCATTGAGGATTGAGGATTGAGGTATGAGGTTTGAGGACTGAAAATTGAGAATTGTGTATTGATGTTTCAAGATTGAGAATTCAGGTTGAAGTTTGAGGATTGAGGATTGATTATTGAGGATTGAGTATCGAGGATAGAAGATTGTGGATTGTGGACTGAGGACTGGGGATTGAGGATTGAGGACTGACTGTTGAGAATTCAGGGTTGAGAATTGAGTATTGAGAATTGAATATTCAGGATTGAGAATTGAGTATTCAGGATTGCGGATTGAAGTTTGAGGATTGAGGATTGATGTTTCAAGGTTGATGTTTCAAGATTGAGAATTGATGTTGAAGTCTGAGGACTGAGGATTGATAATTGAGGATTGAGGATTGAGAATTGAAGATCGTGGATTGAGGACTGAGGGTTGAGGATTGAGGATTGAGGACTGAGGATTGAGGATACAGGGTTGAGAATTGAGGATTGAGCATTGAATATTGAGGATTGAGGATTGAGGACTGAGGTTTGAGGATTGAGGTTTGCGAATTGAGGGTTGAGGTTTGAGGACTGAGGTTTGAGGATTGGGATTTGAAGACTGAGGATTGAGAATTGAGAATTCAAGACTGAAAATTGAGAATATTGTATTGAGAACTGAGGATTGAGTATTGAGGATTAAGGATAGAGTATTGAGGATTGAGGATTGAGGATTGAAGATTGAGAACTGAGGGTTGAGGATTGAATATTGAGGATTGAGTGTTGAGGATTGATGGTGGAGGACAGAGGATTGAAGATTGAGGTTTCAGAATTGACGATTGAGTATTGAGTACTAACAGTTGAGGATTGCGTCTAGTGAATTGAGGATTGAGCAATGAATATTGAGGATTGAAATTTCAGGACTGAGGACTGGGGATTGAGGATTGAGGATTTAAGATTGAGGATTGAGGATTGAGGATTGCCGATTGAGGATTGAGGATTGAATATTGAGGATTGAGGATTGGGTATTGAAGATTGTGGACTGAGGGTAGAGGATTGAGTGTTGACAATTGATGATTGAGGATTGAGATCTGATTGTTGAAGATTGTGGAAATGTGTAATGGATTCCTGTTATACGATGGAAAAGCTGTTGTATTTTTATTGTATTTTATGCTTCGGGCGTTGACTTCTAATGCCCTAGCTCCTCCATCTGGTGGAGCAGTGCCTCAGAGTTAAGTCTAGGATGCCCGGAATGTAGAAATGGCTGTTACTTTCACACTGGTTGCAATTATTCCTGTTATGCGATTGAAAAGCTGTTGTATTTAAATTGTATTTTATGCTTTTGGCGTTGACTTCTTAGGCCCGAACTATTCGCTCTGATGGAGCAACGCCGTAGAGTGAAGCCTTGGTTGCCGGGAACGTAGAAATGGCCGTTACTTTCACACTGGTTGCAATTATTCCTGTTATACGAAGGAAAAGCTGTTGTATTTTTATTGTATTCTATGCTCCTGGCGTTGATTTCTAAGGCCCTAACTCTTCGATCTGGTGGAGCAACGCCCTAGAGTGAAGCCTATGTTGCCCGGAACGTAGAAGTGACCCTACCATTCACACTGGTTGCAATTATTCGTTTTATACGACGGTAAAGCTGTTGTCTTTATTTTGTATTTTATGCTTCTGGCGATGACTTCTTAGGCCCGAACTATTCGATCTTGTGGACCAACGCCCCATAGTGACGCCTGGTTTCCCGGAACGTAGATATGACCATAACTTTCACACTGGTTACCAATTATTCGTTTTATACGATGGAAGCGCTGTTGTATTTATATTGTATTTTATGCTTCTGCCTTTGACTTCTGAGGCCCTAACTATTCCATCTGGTGGATCAACGCCCTAGAGCGAAACCTAGGTTGCCCGGAACGTAGAAATGACCATACCTTTCACACTCCTTGCAATTATCCATTTTATACGATGGAAAAACTGTTGTATTTATTTTCTATTTTATGCTTCTGGCGTTGACTTCTTAGGCCCTAACTATTCGATCTGGTTGACCAACGCCCTAGAGTGAAGCCTAGGTTGCCCGGGACGTAGATATGATCATAACTTCCACAGTGGTTGCAATTATTCGTTTTATGCGATGGAAAAACTGTTCGATTTATATTGTATTTTATGCTCCTGGCGTTGATTTCTAAGGCCCTAGCTATTCGATCTGGTGGAGTGACGCCCTGGAGCGAAGACTAAGTTGCCCGGGACGTAGAAATGACCATTACTTTCACACTGGTTGCAATTATTTCTGTTATGCGATGTAAAAGCTGTTGTATTTGTATCGTATTTTATGCTTCAGGCGTTGACATCTAAGGCCGTAGCTATTCGATCTGGTGGAGCAGCGCCCTAGAGTGAAGACTAGGTTGCGCGGAACGTAGAAATGACCATTACCCTAACACTTGTTGCAATTATTCCTGTTATACGATGGAAAAACTGTTGTATTTTTATTGTTTTTTATGCTTCAGGCGTTGACTTCTAAGGTCGTAGCTATTCGATGTGGCGGAGCACCGCTCGAGAGTGAAGCCTTGGTTGCCCGGAAGGTAGAAATGACCATAACTTTCACACTGGTTACCAATTATTCGTTTTATACGACGGCAAAGCTGCTGTATTTATTTTGTATTTTATGCTTCTGGCGTTGACATCTTAGGCCCTAGCTATTGGATCTGGTGGACCAACGCCCTATAGTGAAGCCTAGATTGCCCGGAACGTAGAACTGACCATCACCTTCACCGTGGTTGCAATTATTCCTGTTATACGATGGAAAAACTGTTGTATTTTTATTGTATTTTATGCTTCGCGTGGTGACTTCTAAGGCCGTAGCTATTTGATCTGGTGTAGCAACGCCCTAGAGTGAAGCCTAGGTTACCCGGAAAGTAGAAATGACCAGTACTTTCACAATGGCTGCAATTATTCCTGCTATACGATGGAAAAACTGTTGTATTTTTAATTTATTTTATGCTTCAGACGTTGACTTCTAAGGCCCGAGCTATTCGATCTGGTGGAGCAGCGCACCAGAGTGAAGCCTAGGTTGCCCGGAACGTAGAAATGACTATTACCTTCACACTGGTTGCAATTATTCCTGTTATACGATGGAAAGACTGTTGTATCTTTATTGTAATTTATGCTTCCGGCGTTGACTTCTAAGGCCCTAATTCTTCGATCTGGTGGAGCAATGCCTCACAATTAAGTCTATGATGCCCGGAACGTAGAAATGACCATTACTTTCACACTGGTTGCAATTATTCCTGTCATACAATGGAAAAACTTCTGAATTTATATTGTATTTTATGCGTCTGGCGTTGACTTCTAAGGCAGTAGCTATTCGAAGTGGTGGAGCAACGCCCTAGAGTGAGGACTAGGTTGCCCGGAACGTAGAAATGGCCATATCTTTCACACTGGTTGCAATTATTCCTGTTATACGGTGGAAACACTGTAGTAATTTTATTTTATTTTATGCTTCTGGCGTTGACTTCTTAGGCCCTAACTTTTCGATCTGGTGGAGCAACGCCCTAGAGTGAAGCCTAGGTTGCCCGAAACGTAGGAGTGACCATTACTTTAACACTGGATGCAATTATTCCTGTTATACGATGGAAAAACTGTTGTATTTTTATTGTATTTTATGCTGCTGGCGTTTACTTCTAAGGCCGTAGTTATTCGATGTGGTGGAGCAACGCCCTAGTGTGACGCCTAGGTTGTCCGGAACGTAGGTATGACCCTAACTTTCACACTGGTTGCAATTATTCGTTTTATACGATGGCAAAGCTGTTGTATTTATATTGCCTTTTAAGCTTCTGGCGTTTACTTCTAAGGCCGTAGTTATTCGATGTGGTGGAGCAACGCTCTAGAGTGAAGCCTAGGTTGCCCGAAACGTAGGAATGACTATCACTATCACACTGGATGCAATTATTCCTGTTATACGATGGAAAAACTGTTGTATTTTTATCGTATTTTATACTTCGGGCGTTAACTTCTAAGGTCCTAGCTATTCGATCTCGTGGGGAAACGTCCAAGGGTGAAGCCTATGTTGCCCGAAACGTAGAAATGGCCATCACATTCACACTGGTTGGAATTACTCATTTATACGATGGAAAGACTGTTGTATTTATTTTGTATTTTATGCTTCTGGCGTTGTCTTCTTAGGAACTAACTATTGGATCTGGTGGACCAACGACCTAGGGTGAAGCGTAGGTTGCCCGGAACGTAGAAATGACCATCACTTTCACAGTGGTTGCAAGTATTCCTGTTATACGAGGGAAAAACTGTTGTATTTTTATTTTATTTTATGCTTCTGGCGCTGACTTCTAAGGCTCTAGCTATTCGATCTGGTGCAGCAACACCCTAGAGTGATGTCTAGGTTCCCCGGAACGTAGAAATGACCATTACTTTCACACTGGTTGCAATTATTCCTTTCATACAATGGAAAAACTTCTGAATTTATATTGTATTTTATGCGTCTGGCGTTGACTTCTAAGGCAGTAGCTATTCGAAGTGGTGGAGCAACGCCCTAGAGTGAAGCGTAGATTGCCTGGAACGTAGATCTGACCATCACCTTCACCATGGTTGGAATTATTCCTGTTATACAATGGAAAATCTGTTGAATTTTTATTGCGTTTTATGCTTCGGGCGTTGACTTCTATGGCCCTAACTATTCGATCTGGTGCAGCAACGGCCTAGAGTGAAGCCTAGGTTGCACTGAACGTAGAAATGGCCATTACAGTCACACTGGTTGCAGTTATTCCTGTTATACGATGGAAAAACTGTTGTAATTTTACTTTATTTTATGCTTCTGGTGTTGACTTCTTAGACCCTAACTTTTCGATCTGTTGGAGCAACGCCCTAGAGTGAAGCGTAGGTTGCCCGTAACGTAGAACTGACCGTTACCTTCCCAGTTGTTGCAGTTATTCCTGTTATACGATGGAAATGGTGTTGTATTTATATTGTATTTTATTCTTCTGGCGTTGACTTCTAAGGCCGTAGCTATTGGATCTGGTGGACCAACGCCCTACAGTGAAGCCTAGATTGCCCGGAACGTAGAACTGACCATCACCTTCACCCTGGTTGCAATTATTCCTGTTATACGATGGAAAAACTGTTGTATTTTTATTGTATTTTATGCTTCGCGTGGTGACTTCTAATGCCATAACTATTCGATCTGGTAAAGCAACGCCCTAGGGTGAAGCCTAGGTTGCCCGGAACGTGGAAATGACCATACCTTTCACACCCGTTGCAATTATTCGTTTTATACGATGGAAAAACTGTTGTAATTTTATTTTATTTTATGCTTCGGACGTTGACTTCTCTGGCCCTAACTATGCGATCTGGTGTAGCAACGCCCTAGAGTGAAGCCTAGGTTGCACTGAACGTAGAAATGGCCATTACTGTCACACTGGTTGCAATTATTCCTGTTATACGATGGAAAAACTGTTGTAATTTTATCTTATTTCTGGTTCTGGCGTTGACTTCTTAGGCCCTAACTTTTCGATCTGTTGGAGCAACGCCCTAGAGTGAAGCGTAGGTTTCCCGGAACGTAGAAATAACCATTACCTTCCATCTTATTGCAACTATTCCTATTATACGATGGAAAAACTGTTGTATTTATTTCCTATTTTATGCTTCTGGCGTTGACTTCTAAGGCTGTAGCTATTCGATGTGGTCGAGCAACGCCCTAGAGTGAGGCCTAGGTTGCCCGGAACGTAGAAATGGCCATATCTTTCACACTGGTTGCAATTATTCCTGTTATACGATGGAAAAACTGTTGTATTTTTATTGTATTTTATGCTGCTGGCGTTTACTTCTAAGGCCGTAGTTATTCGATGTGGTGGAGCAACGCCCTAGTGTGACGCCTAGGTTGTCCGGAACGTAGGTATGACCATAACTTTCACACTGGTTGCAATTATTCCTGTCATACAATGGAAAAACTGTTGAATTTTTATTGTGTTTTATGCTTCGGGCGTTGACTTCTATGACCCTAACTATTCGCTCTGGCGTAGCAACGCCCTAGAGTGAAGCCTAGGTTGCCCGGAAAGTAGAAATGACCAGTACTTTCACAATGGCTGCAATTATTCCTCCTATGCGATGGAAAAACTGTTGTATTTTTAATTTATTTTATGCTTCAGACGTTGACTTCTAAGGCCCGAGCTATAGGATCTGGTGGAGCAGCGCACTAGAGTGAAGCCTAGGTTGCCCGGAACGTAGAAATGACCATTACCTAGACGCTGGTTGCAATTATTCCTGTTATACGATGGAAAGACTGTTGTATCTTTATTGTAATTTATGCTTCCGGCGTTGACTTCTAAGGCCCTAACTCTTCGATCTGGTGGAGCAGTGCCTCACAATTAAGTCTAGGATGCCCGGAACATTGAAATGGCCGTTAGTTTCACACTGGTTGCAATTATTCCTGTTATACGATGGAAAAGCTGTTGTATTTATTTTGTATTTTATGCTTCTGGCGTTGACTTCTAAGGCTGTAGCTATTCGATGTGGTGGAGGAACGCCCTAGAGTGATGCCCAGGTTGCCCGGAACGTAGAAATGGCCATATCTTTCACACTGGTTGCAATTATTCCTTTTATACGCTGGAAAAACTGTTGTAATTTTATTTCATTTTATGCTTCTGGCGTTGACTTCTTAGGCCCTACCTCTTCGATCTGATGGAGCAACGCCCTAGAGTGAAGCCTAGGTTCCCCGGAACGTTGAAATGACCATTACTTTCACACTGGTTGGAATTATTCCTGTTATACAATGGAAAAACTGTTGAATTTTTATTGCGTTTTATGCTTCGGGCGTTGACTTCTATGGCCCTAACTATTCGATCTGGTGTAGCAACGCCGTAGAGTGAAGCCTAGGTTGCACTGAAGGTAGAAATGGCCATTACTGCCACACTGGTTGCAATTATTCCTGTTATACGATGGAAAAACTGTTGTAATTTTATTTTAATTTATGCTTCTGGCGTTGACTTCTTAGGCCCTAACTTTTCGATCTGTTGGAGCAACGCCCTAGAGTTAAGCGTAGGTTACCCGGAACGTAGAAATGACCATTACCTTCCCAGTTGTTGCAATTATTCCTGTTACACGATGGAAATAGTGTTGTACTTATATTGTATTTTATTCTTCTGGCGTTGACTTCTAGAGCCGTAACTATTCGATCTGGTGTAGCAACGCCCTAGAGTGAAGCCAAGGTTGCCCGAAAAGTAGAAATGGCCATTACATTCACACTGGTTGGAATTATTCTTTTTATACGATGGAAAGACTGTTGTATTTATTTTGTATTTTATGCTTCTGGCGTTGACTTCTTAGGAACTAACTATTGGATCTGGTGGACCAACGCCCTAGGGTGAAGCGTAGGTTGCCTGGAACGTAGATCTGACCATCACCTTCACCATGGTTGGAATTATTCCTGTTATACAATGGAAAAACTGTTGAGTTTTTATTGTGTTTTATGCTTCGGGCGTTGACTTCTATGGCCCTAACTTTTCGATCTGTTGGAGCAACGCCCTAGAGTGAAGCGTCGGTTGCCCGGAACGTAGAAATGACCATTACCTTCCCAGTTGTTGCAATTATTCCCGTTATACGATGGAAATAGTGTTGTATTTATATTGTATTTTATTCTTCTGGCGTTGACTTCTAAGGCCGTAACTATTCGATCTGGTGTAGCAACGCCCTAGAGTGAAGCCTAGGTTGCCCGGAAAGTAGAAATGACCAGTACTTTCACAATGGCTGCAATTATTCCTCCTATGCGATGGAAAGACTGTTGTATTCTTAATTTATTTTATGCTTCAGACGTTGACTTCTAAGGCCCAAGCTATAGGATCTGGTGGAGCAGCGCACTAGAGTGAAGCCTAGGTTGCCCGGAACGTAGAAATGACCATTACCTAGACACTGGTTGCAATTATTCCTGTTATACGATGGAAAAGCTGTTGTATTTATATTGTATTTTATGATCCTGGCGTTGACTCCTTAGGCCCTAACTTTTCGATCTGGTGGAGCAACGCCCTAGAGTGAAGCCTAGGTTGCCCGGAACGTATATCTGACTATCACCTTCACCATGGTTGGAATTACTCCTGCTATCCAATGGAAAAACTGTTGAATTTTTATTGTGTTTTATGCTTCGGGCGTTGACTTCTCTGGCCCTAACTATGCGATCCGGTGTAGCAACGCCCTAGAGTGAAGCCTAGATGGCACTGAACGTAGAAATGGCCATTACTGTCTCACTGGTTGAAATTATTCCTGTTATACGATGGAAAAGCTGTTGTACTTTTATCTTATTTTACGGTTCTGGCGTTGACTTCTTAGGCCCTAACTTTTCGATCTGGTGGAGCAACGCCCTAGAGTGAAGCCTAGGTTGCCCGAAACGTAGGAATGACCATTACTTTCACACTGGATGCAATTATTCCTGTTATACGATGGAAAAACTGTTGTATTTTTATTGTCTTTTATGCTTCGGGCGTTGACTTCTAATGCCATAACTATTCGATCTGGTGAAGCAACGCCCTAGGGTGAAGCCTAGGTTGCCCGGAACGTGGAAGTGACCATACCTTTCACACCCGTTGCAATTATTCCTGTTATACGATGGAATCACTGTTGTAATTTTATTTTATTTTATGCTTCTGGCGTTGACTTCTTAGGCCCTATCTTTTCGATCTGGTGGAGCAACGCACTAGAGTGAAGCCTAGGTTGCCCGAAACGTAGGAATGACCATCACTTTCACACTGGATGCAATTATTCCTGTTATACGATGGAAAAACTGTTGTATTTTTATCGTATTTTATACTTCGGGCGTTAACTTCTAAGGTCCTAGCTATTCGATCTCGTGGGGCAACGTCCAAGAGTGAAGCCTAAGTTGCCCGAAACGTAGAAATGGCCATTACATTCACACAGGTTGGAATTATTCTTTTTATACGATGGAAAGACTGTTGTATTTATTTTGTATTTTATGCTTCTGGCGCTGACTTCTAAGGCCCTAGCCATCCGATCTGGTGCAGCAACGCCCTAGAGTGAAGCCTAGGTTCCCCGGAACGTTGAAATGACCATTACTTTCACACTGGTTGCAATTATTCCTGTCATAGAATGTAAAAACTTCTGAATTTATATTGTATTTTATGCGTCTGGCGTTGACTTCTAAGGCCGTAGCTATTCGAAGTGGTGGAGCAACGACCTAGAGTGAAGCGTAGGTTGCCTGGAACGTAGATCTGACCATCACCTTCACCATGGTTGGAATTATTCCTGTTATAGAATGGAAAAACTGTTGAATTTTTATTGCGTTTTATGCTTCGGGCGTTGACTTCTATGGCTCTAACTATTCGATCTGGTGTAGCAACAGCCTAGAGTGAAGCCTAGGTTGCACTGAACGTAGAAATGGCCATTACAGTCACACTGGTTGCAGTTATTCCTGTTATACGATGGAAAAACTGTTGTAATTTTATTTTATTTTATGCTTCTGGCGTTGACTTCTTAGGCCCTAACTTTTCGATCTGTTGGAGCAACGCCCAAGAGTGAAGCGTAGGTTGCCCGGAACGTAGAACTGACCGTTACCTTCCCAGTTGTTGCAATTATTCCTGTTATACGATGGAAATAGTGTTGTATTTATATTGTATTTAATTCTTCTGGCGTTGACTTCTAAGGCCGTAGCTATTCGATCTGGTGTAGCAACGCCCTAGAGTGAAGCCTAGGTTGCCCGGAAAGTAGAAATGACCAGTACTTTCACAATGCCTGCAATTATTCCTGCTATACGATGGAAAAACTGTTGTATTTTTAATTTATTTTATGCTTCAGACGTTGACTTCTAAGGCCCGAGCTATTCGATCTGGTGGAGCAGCGCACCAGAGTGAAGCCTAGGTTGCCCGGAATGTAGAAATGACTATTACCTTCACACTGGTTGCAATTATTCCTGTTATACGATGGAAAAGCTGTTGTATTTATATTGTATTTTATGCTTCTGGCGTTGACTTCTTAGGCCCTGACTACTAGATATGATGGAGCAGCGACCTAGAGTGAAGCCTAGGTTGCGCGGAACGTAGAATTGACCCTTAATTTCATACTGGTTGCAATTATTCCTGTTATACAGTGGAAAAACTTCTGTATTTATATTGTATTTTATACTTCTGGCGATGACTTCTTAGGCCCTAACTTTTCGATCTGGTGGAGCAACGTCCTAGATTGAAGCCTATGTTGCCCGGAACGTAGAAATGACCCTAACCTTCACACTGGTTGCAATTATTCGTTTTATACGATGGAAAAACTGTTGTAATTTTATTTTATTTTATGCTTCTGGCCCTGACTTCTTAGGCCCTAACTTTTCGATCTGTTGGAGCAACGCCCTGGAGTGAAGCCTAGGTTGCCCGGAACGTAGATCTGACCATCACCTTCACCATGGTTGGAATTATTCCTGTTATACAATGGAAAAACTGTTGTACTTATATTGTATTTCGTGCTTCTGGCTTTGACTCCTTAGGCCCTAACTATACGATCTGATGGAGCAACGCCCTAGAGTGAAGCCTAGGTTGCACTGAACGTAGAAATGGCCATCACTGTCACACTGGTTGCAATTATTCCTGTTATACGATGGAAAAACTGTTGTAATTTTATTTTATTTTATGGTTCTGGCGTTGACTTCTTAGGCCCTAACTTTTCGATCTGTTGGAGCCACGCACTAGAGTGAAGCGTAAGTTGCCCGGAACGTAGAAATAACCATTACCTTCCCACTTGTTGCAATTATTCCTGTTATACGATGGAAAGACTGTTGTATTTATTTCCTATTTTATGCTTCTGGCGTTGACTTCTAAGGCTGTAGCTATTCGAAGTGGTGGAGCAACGCCCTAGAGTGATGCCTAGGTTGCCCGGAACGTAGAAATTGCCATATCTTTCACACTGGTTGCAATTATTCCTGTTATACGATGGAAAACCTGTTACAATTTTATTTTATTTTATGCTTCTGGCATTGACTTCTTAGGCCCTAACTTTTCGATCTGGTGGAGCAACGTCCTAGAGCGAAGCCTATGTTGCCCGGAACGTAGAACTGACCATCACCTTCACCCTGGTTGCAATTATTCCTGTTATACGATGGAAAAACTGTTGTATTTTTATTGTATTTTATGCTTCGGGCGTTGACTTTTAATGCCATAACTATTCGTTCTGGTGAAGCAACGCCCTAGGGTGAAGCCTAGGTTCCCCGGAACGTGAAAATGACCATACCTTTCACACCCGTTGCAATTATTCCTGTTATACGATGGAATCACTGTTGTAATTTTATTTTATTTTATGCTTCTGGCGTTGACTTCTTAGGCCCTATCTTTTCGATCTGGTAGAGCAACGCACTAGAGCGAAGCCTAGGTTGCCCGAAACGTAGGCATGACCATCACTTTCACACTGGATGCAATTATTCCTGTTATACGATGGAAAAACTGTTGTATTTTTATCGTATTATATACTTCGGGCGTTAACTTCTAAGGTCCTAGCTATTCGATCTCGTGGGGCAACGTCCAAGAGTGAAGCCTATGTTGCCCGAAACCCAGAAATGGCCATTCCATTCACACTGGTTGGAATTATTCTTTTTATACAATGGAAAGACTGTTGTATTTATTTTGTATTTTATGCTTCTGGCGTTGACTTCTTAGGAACAAACTATTGGATCCGGTGGACCAACGCCCTAGGGTGAAGCGTTGGTTGCCCGGAACGTAGAAATGACCATCACTTTCACTGTGGTTGCAAGTATTCCTGTTATACAATGGAAAAACTGTTGTATTTTTATTTTATTTTATGCTTCTGGCGCTGACTTCTAAGGCCCTAGCCATCCGATCTGGTGCAGCAACACCCTATAGTGAAGCCTAGGTTCCCCGGAACGTTGAAATGACCATTACTTTCACGCTGGTTGCAATTGTTCCTGTCATACAATGTAAAAACTTCTGAATTTATATTGCATTTTATGCGTCTGGCGTTGACTTCTAAGGCCGTAGCTATTCGAAGTGGTGGAGCAACGCCCTAGAGTGAAGCGTAGGTTGCCTGGAACGTAGATCTGACCATCACCTTCACCATGGTTGGAATTATTCCTGTTATACAATGGAAAAACTGTTGAATTTTTATTGCGTTTTATGCTTCGGGCGTTGACTTCTATGGCCCTAACTATTCGATCTGGTGTAGCAACGCCCTAGAGTGAAGCCTAGGTTGCACTGAACGTAGAAATGGCCATTACTGTCACACTGGTTGCAATTATTCCTGTTATACAATGGAAAAACTGTTGAACTTTTATTGCGTTTTATGCTTCGGGCGTTGACTTCTATGGCTCTAACTATTCGATCTGGTGTAGCAACAGCCTAGAGTGAAGCCTAGGTTGCACTGAACGTAGAAATGGCCATTACAGTCACACTGGTTGCAGTTATTCCTGTTATACGATGGAATAACTGTTGTAATTTTATTTTATTTTATGCTTCTGGCGTTGACTTCTTAGGCCCTAACTTTTCGATCTGGTGGAGCAGCGCACCAGAGTGAAGCCTAGGTTGCCCGGAATGTAGAAATGACTATTACCTTCACACTGGTTGCAATTATTCCTGTTATACGATGGAAAAGCTGTTGTATTTATATTGTATTTTATGCTTCTGGCGTTGACTTCTTAGGCCCTGACTACTAGATATGATGGAGCAGCGACCTAGAGTGAAGCCTAGGTTGCGCGGAACGTAGAATTGACCCTTAATTTCATACTGGTTGCAATTATTCCTGTTATACAGTGGAAAAACTTCTGTATTTATATTGTATTTTATGCTTCTGGCGATGACTTCTTAGGCCCTAACTTTTCGATCTGGTGGAGCAACGTCCTAGATTGAAGCCTATGTTGCCCGGAACGTAGAAATGACCCTAACCTTCACACTGGTTGCAATTATTCGTTTTATACGATGGAAAAACTGTTGTAATTTTATTTTATTTTATGCTTCTGGCCCTGACTTCTTAGGCCCTAACTTTTCGATCTGTTGGAGCAACGCCCTGGAGTGAAGCCTAGGTTGCCCGGAACGTAGATCTGACCATCACCTTCACCATGGTTGGAATTATTCCTGTTATACAATGGAAAAACTGTTGTATTTATATTGTATTTCGTGCTTCTGGCTTTGACTCCTTAGGCCCTAACTATACGATCTGATGGAGCAACGCCCTAGAGTGAAGCCTAGGTTGCACTGAACGTAGAAATGGCCATCACTGTCACACTGGTTGCAATTATTCCTGTTATACGGTGGAAAAACTGTTGTAATTTTATTTTATTTTATGGTTCTGGCGTTGACTGCTTAGGCCCTAACTTTTCGATCTGTTGGAGCCACGCACTAGAGTGAAGCGTAAGTTGCCCGGAACGTAGAAATAACCATTACCTTCCCACTTGTTGCAATTATTCCTGTTATACGATGGAAAGACTGTTGTATTTTTATTGTATTTTATGCTTCGGGCGTTGACTTCTAATGCCATAACTATTCGTTCTGGTGAAGCAACGCCCTAGGGTGAAGCCTAGGTTCCCCGGAACGTGGAAATGACCATACCTTTCACACCCGTTGCAATTATTCCCGTTATACGATGGAATCACTGTTGTAATTTTATTTTATTTTATGCTTCTGGCGTTGACTTCTTAGGCCCTATCTTTTCGATCTGGTAGAGCAACGCACTAGAGTGAAGCCTAGGTTGCCCGAAACGTAGGCATGACCATCACTTTCACACTGGATGCAATTATTCCTGTTTTACGATGGAAAAACTGTTGTATTTTTATCGTATTATATACTTCGGGCGTTAACTTCTAAGGTCCTAGCTATTCGATCTCGTGGGGCAACGTCCAAGAGTGAAGCCTATGTTGCCCGAAACCTAGAAATGTCCATTACATTCACACTGGTTGGAATTATTCTTTTTATACAATGGAAAGACTGTTGTATTTATTTTGTATTTTATGCTTCTGGCGTTGACTTCTTAGGAACAAACTATTGGATCCGGTGGACCAACGCCCTAGCGTGAAGCGTAGGTTGCCCGGAACGTAGAAATGACCATCACTTTCACTGTGGTTGCAAGTATTCCTGTTATACAATGGAAAAACTGTTGAGTTTTTATTGTGTTTTATGCTTCGGGCGTTGACTTCTATGGCCCTAACTTTTCGATCTGTTGGAGCAACGCCCTAGAGCGAAGCGTCGGTTGCCCGGAACGTAGAAATGACCATTACCTTCCCAGTTGTTGCAATTATTCCCGTTATACGATGGAAATAGTGTTGTATTTATATTGTATTTTATTCTTCTGGCGTTGACTTCTAAGGCCGTAACTATTCGATCTGGTGTAGCAACGCCCTAGAGTGAAGCCTAGGTTGCCCGGAAAGTAGAAAGGACCAGTACTTTCACAATGGCTGCAATTATTCCTCCTATGCGATGGAAAGACTGTTGTATTCTTAATTTATTTTATGCTTCAGACGTTGACTTCTAAGGCCCGAGCTATAGGATCTGGTGGAGCAGCGCACTAGAGTGAAGCCTAGGTTGCCCGGAACGTAGAAATGACCATTACCTAGACACTGGTTGCAATTATTCCTGTTATACGATGGAAAGACTGTTGTATCTTTATTGTAATTTATGCTTCCGGCGTTGACTTCTAAGGCCCTAACTCTTCGATCTGGTGAAGCAGTGCCTCACAATTAAGTCTAGGATGCCCGGAACATTGAAATGGCCGTTAGTTTCACACTGGTTGCAATTATTCCTGTTATACGATGGAAAAGCTGTTGTATTTATATTGTATTTTATGATTCTGGCGTTGACTCCTTAGGCCCAAACTTTTCGATCTGGTGGAGCAACGCCCTAGAGTGAAGCCTATGTTGCGCGGAACGTAGAAATGACCCTAACATTCACAATGGTTGCAATTATTCGTTTTATACGACGGCAAAGCTGTTGTATTTATTTTGTATTTTATGCTTCTGGCGTTGACATCTTAGGCCCTAGCTATTGGATCTGGTGGACCAACGCCCTACAGTGAAGCCTAGATTGCCCGGAACGTAGAACTGACCATCACCTTCACCCTGGTTGCAATTATTCCTGTTATACGATGGAAAAACTGTTGTATTTTTATTGTATTTTATGCTTCGCGTGGTGACTTCTAATGCCACAACTATTCGATCTGGTGAAGCAACGCCCTAGGGTGAAGCCTAGGTTGCCCGGAACGTGGAAATGACCATACCTTTCACACCCGTTGCAATTATTCGTTTTATACGATGGAAAAACTGTTGTAATTTTATTTTATTTTATGCTTCAGGCGTTGACTTCTTATGCCCTATCTTTTCGATCTGTTGGAGCAACGCCCTAGAGTGAAGCCTAGGTTGCCCGGAACGTATATCTGACTATCACCTTCACCATGGTTGGAATTACTCCTGCTATACAATGGAAAAACTGTTGAATTTTTATTGTGTTTTATGCTTCGGGCGTTGACTTCTCTGGCCCTAACTATGCGATCTGGTGTAGCAACGCCCTAGAGTGAAGCCTAGGTGGCACTGAACGTAGAAATGGCCATTACTGTCTCACTGGTTGAAATTATTCCTGTTATACGATGGAAAAACTGTTGTAATTTTATTTTATTTTATGCTTCTGGCGTTGACTTCTTAGGCCCTATCTTTTCGATCTGGTGGAGCAACGCACTAGAGTGAAGCCTAGGTTGCCCGAAACGTACGAATGACCATCACTTTCACACTGGATGCAATTATTCCTGTTATACGATGGAAAGACTGTTGTAATTTTATTTTATTTTATGCTTCTGGCGTTGACTTCTTAGGCCCGATCTTTTCGATCTGTTGGAGCAACGCCCTAGAGTTAAGCGTAGGTTGCGCGGAACGTAGAAATGACCATTACCTTCCCAGTTGTTGCAATTATTCCTGTTATACGATGGAAATAGTGTTGCATTTATATTGTGTTTTATTCTTCTGGCGTTGACTTCTAAGGCCGTAGCTATTCGATCTGGTGTAGCAACGCCCTAGAGTGAAGCCTAGGTTGCCCGGAACGTAGAAATGACCATTACCTAGACACTGGTTGCAATTATTCCTGTTATACGATGGAAAGACTGTTGTATCTTTATTGTAATTTATGCTTCCGGCGTTGACTTCTAAGGCCCTAACTCTTCGATCTGGTGAAGCAGTGCCTCACAATTAAGTCTAGGATGCCCGGAACATTGAAATGGCCGTTAGTTTCACACTGGTTGCAATTATTCCTGTTATACGATGGAAAAGCTGTTGTATTTATATTGTATTTTATGATTCTGGCGTTGACTCCTTAGGCCCTAACTTTTCGATCTGGTGGAGCAACGCCCTAGAGTGAAGCCTATGTTGCGCGGAACATAGAAGTGACCCTAACATTCACAATGGTTGCAATTATTCGTTTTATACGACGGCAAAGCTGTTGTATTTATTTTGTATTTTATGGTTCTGGCGTTGACATCTTAGGCCCTAGCTATTGGATCTGGTGGACCAACGCCCTACAGTGAAGCCTAGATTGCCCGGAACGTAGAACTGACCATCACCTTCACCCTGGTTGCAATTATTCCTGTTATACGATGGAAAAACTGTTGTATTTTTATTGTATTTTATGCTTCGCGTGGTGACTTCTAATGCCATAACTATTCGATCTGGTGAAGCAACGCCCTAGGGTGAAGCCTAGGTTGCCCGGAACGTGGAAATGACCATACCTTTCACACCCGTTGCAATTATTCGTTTTATACGATGGAAAAACTGTTGTAATTTTAGTTTATTTTATGCTTCTGGCGTTGACTTCTTAGGCCCTATCTTTTCGATCTGGTGGAGCAACGCACTAGAGTGAAGCCTAGGTTGCCCGAAACGTACGAATGACCATCACTTTCACACTGGATGCAATTATTCCTGTTATACGATGGAAAGACTGTTGTAATTTTATTTTATTTTATGCTTCTGGCGTTGACTTCTTAGGCCCGAACTTTTCGATCTGTTGGAGCAACGCCCTAGAGTTAAGCGTAGGTTGCGCGGAACGTAGAAATGACCATTACCTTCCCAGTTGTTGCAATTATTCCTGTTATACGATGGAAATAGTGTTGCATTTATATTGTGTTTTATTCTTCTGGCGTTGACTTCTAAGGCCGTAGCTATTCGATCTGGTGTAGCAACGCCCTAGAGTGAAGCCTAGGTTGCCCGGAACGTAGAAATGACTATTACCTTCACACTGGTTGCAATTATTCCTGTTATACGATGGAAAGACTGTTGTATCTTTATTGTAATTTATGCTACCGGCGTTGACTTCTAAGGCCCTAACTCTTCGATCTGGTGGAGCAATGCCTCACAATTAAGCCTAGGATGCCCGGAACATTGAAATGGCCGTTAGTTTCACACTGGTTGCAATTATTCCTGTTATACGATGGAAAAGCTGTTGTATTTATATTGTATTTTATGCTTCTGGCGTTGACTTCTTAGGAACTAACTATCGGAACCGGTGGACCACCGCCCTAGGGTGAAGCGTAGGTTGCCCGGAACGTAGAAATGACCATCACTTTCACTGTGGTTGCTAGTATTCCTGTTATACGATGGAAAAACTGTTGTATTTTTATTTTATTTTATGCTTCTGGCGCTGACTTCTAAGGCCCTACCCATCCGATCTGGTGCAGCAACACCCTAGAGTGAAGCCTAGGTTCCCCGGAACGTTGAAATGACCATTACTTTCACACTGGTTGCAATTATTCCTGTCATAGAATGTAAAAACTTCTGAATTTATATTGTATTTTATGCGTCTGGCGTTGACTTCTATGGCCGTAGCTATTCGAAGTGGTGGAGCAACGCCCTAGAGTGAAGCGTAGGCTGCCTGGAACGTAGATCTGACCATCACCTTCACCATGGTTGGAATTATTCCTGTTATACAATGGAAAAACTGTTGAATTTTTATTGCGTTTTATGCTTCGGGCGTTGACTTCTATGGCCCTAACTATTCGATCTGGTGTAGCAACGATCTAGAGTGAAGCCTAGGTTGCACTGAACGTAGAAATGGCCATTACAGTCACACTGGTTGGAGGTATTCCTGTTATACGATGGAATCACTGTTGTAATTTTATTTTATTTTATGCTTCTGGCGTTGACTTCTTAGGCCCTATCTTTTCGATCTGGTGGAGCAACGCACTAGAGTGAAGCCTAGGTCACCCGAAACGTAGGAATGACCATCACTTTCACACTGGATGCAATTATTCCTGTTATACGATGGGTAAACTGTTGTATTTTTATCGTATTTTATACTTCGGGCGTTAACTTCTAAGGTCCTAGCTATTCGATCTCGTGGGGCAACGTCCAAGACTGAAGCCTATGTTGCCCGAAACGTAGAAATGAGCATTACTTTCACACTGGTTGCAATTATTCCTGTCATACAATGGAAAAATTACTGAATTTATATTGTACTTGATGCGTCTGGCGTTGACTTCTAAGGCCGTAGCTATTCGAGGTGGTGGAGAAACGCCCTAGAGTGAAGCGTAGGTTGCCTGGAACGTAGATCTGACCATCACCTTCACCATGGTTGGAATTATTCCTGTTATACAACGGAAAAACAGTTGAATTTTTATTGCGTTTTATGCTTCGGGCGTTGACTTCTAAGGCCGTAGCTATTCGATCTGTTGTAGCAACTCCCTAGAGAGAAGCCTAGGTTGCCCGGAAAGTAGAAATGACCAGTACTTTCACAATGGCTGCAATTATTACTGCTATACGATGGAAAAACTGTTGTATTTTTAATTTATTTTATGCTTCAGACGTTGACTTCTAAGGCCCGAGCTATTCGATCTGGTGGAGCAATGCCTCACAATTAAGTCTAGGATGCCCGGAACGTAGAAATGGCCGTTAGTTTCACACTGGTTGCAATTATTCCTGTTATACGATGGAAAAGCTGTTGTATTTATATTGTATTTTATGCTTCTGGCGTTGACTTCTTAGGCCCTGACTACTCGATCTGATGGAGCAGCGACCTAGAGTGAAGCCTAGGTTGCGCGGAACGTAGAATTGACCCTTAATTTCATACTGGTTGCAATTATTCCTGTTATACAGTGGAAAAACTTCTGTATTTTTATCGTATTTTATACTTCGGGCGTTAACTTCTAAGGTCCTAGCTATTCGATCTCGTGGGGCAACGTCCAAGAGTGAAGCCTATGTTGCCCGAAACGTAGAAATGGCCATTACATTCACACAGGTTGGAATTATTCTTTTTATACGATGGAAAGACTGTTGTATTTATTTTGTATTTTATGCTTCTGGCGTTGACTTCTTAGGAACTAACTATTGGATCCGGTGGACCAACGCCCTAGGGTGAAGCGTAGGTTGCCCGGAACGTAGAAATGACCATCACTTTCACTGTGGTTGCAAGTATTCCTGTTATACGATGGAAAAACTGTTGTATTTTTATTTTATTTTATGCTTCTGGCGCAGACTTCTAAGGCCCTAGCCATCCGATCTGGTGCAGCAACACCCTAGAGTGAAGCCTAGCTTCCCCGGAACGTTGAAATGACCATTACTTTCACACTGCTTGCAATTATTCCTGTCATACAATGGAAAAACTTCTGAATTTATATTGTATTTTATGCGTCTGGCGTTGACTTCTAAGGCCATAGCTATTCGAAGAGGTGGAGCAACGCCCTAGAGTGAAGCGTAGGTTGCCTGGAACGTAGATCTGACCATCACCTTCACCATGGTTGGAATTATTCCTGCTATACAATGGAAAAACTGTTGAATTTTTATTGCGTTTTATGCTTCGGGCGTTGACTTCTATGGCCCTAACTATTCGATCTGGTGTAGCAACGCCCTAGAGTGAAGCCTAGGTTGCACTGAACGTAGAAATGGCCATTACTGTCACACTGGTTGCAATTATTCCTGTTATACGATGAAAAAACTGTTGTAATTTTATTTTACTTCATGCTTCTGGCGTTGACTTCTTAGGCCCTAACTTTTCGATCTGTTGGAGCAAGGCCCTAGTGTTAAGCGTAGGTTGCCCGGAACGTAGAAAAGACCATTACCTTCCCAGTTGATGCAATTATTCCTGTTATACGATGGAAATAGTGTTGTATTTATATTGTATTTTATTCTTCTGGCGTTGACTTCTAAGGCCGTAACTATTCGATCTGGTGTAGCAACGCCCTAGAGTGAAGCCTAGGTTGCCCGGAAAGTAGAAATGACCAGTACTTTCACAATGGCTGCAATTATTCCTCCTATGCGATGGAAAAACTGTTGTAATTTTATTTTATTTCATGCTTCAGGCGTTGACTTCTAAGGCCGGAGCTATTCGACGTGGTGGAGCAACGCCCTAGAGTGAAGCCTAGGTTGCGCGGGACGTAGAAATGACCATCACCTTCACACTGGTTGCAATTATTCCTGTTACACGATGGAAAAAATGTTGTATTTTTATTGTATTTTATGCGTCTGGCGTTATTTCCTAAGGCCCAAACTATTCGCTCTGGTGGAGCAACAACCTAGAGTCAAGCCTAATTGCAACGTGTGTGAAAGTAATGATCATTTCGACGTTTCGGGCATCCTAGACTTAACCCTGAGGCATTGCTCCACCAGATCGAAGAGTTAGGGCCTTAGAAGTCAACGCCAGAAGCATAAAATTCAATATAAATGCAACAGCTTTGCCATTGTATAAAACGAATAATAGCAACCACTGTGAAAGTTATGGTCATTTCTACGTTCCGGGCAACCTAGGCTTCACTCTAGGGCGTTGCTCCACAAGATCGAATAGCTAGGGCCTTAGAAGTCAACGCCCGAAACATAAAATACAATAAAGATACAACAGTTTTTCCATCGCATAACAGGAATAATTGCAACCAGTGTGAAGGTAATGGTCATTTCTAGTTTCCGGGCAACCTAGGCTTCACTCTAGTGCGTTGTGCCATCAGATCGGATAGTTAGGGCCTAAGAAGTCAACGCCAGAAGCATAAAATACGATATAGGTACAACAGTTTTTCCATCGTATAAGAGGAATAATTGCAACCACTGTGAAAGTAATGGCCATTTCTACGTTCCGGGCAACCTAGGCTTCGCCCTAGGGCGTTGCTCCACCAGATCGAATAGTTAGGGACTTAGAATTCAACGCCAGAAGCATAAAATACAATAAAAATGCAACAGTTTTTCCATCGTATAACAGGAATAATTGCAACCAGTGTGAAGGTAATGGTCTTCTCTGCGTTCCGGGCAACCTAGGCTTCACTCTAGGGCGGTGTTCCACCAGATCAAATAGTGAGGGCCTCGGAAGTCAACAACAGAAGCATAAAATGCAATTTAATACAACAGCTTTTCATCGTATATAATGTATATTTGCAAACAGTGGGAAAGTAATGGTCATTTCTACGTTCCGGGCAACCTAGGCTTCACTCTAGGCCGTCCCTCCACCAGATCGAATAGTTAGGGACTTAGAATTCAACGCCAGAAGCGTAAAATACTATAAAAATGCAACAGTTTTTCCACCGTATAACAGGAATAACTGCAACCACTGTGAAAGTACTGGTCATTTCTACGTTCCGGGTAACCTAGGCTTCACTCTAGGGCGTTGATCCACCAGATCGAAGAGTTAGGGCCTAAGAAGTCAACGCCAGAAGCATAAAATACAATAAAAATACAACAGTTTTTCCATCGTATAATAGGAATAATTGCTACCAGTGTGAAGGTAATGGCCACTTCTACGTTCCGGGCAACCGAGGCTTCACTCAAGGGCGTTGCTCCACAAGATCGAATAGCTAGGGCCTGAGAAGTCAACTACAGAAGCATAAAATACAATAAAAATGCAACAGATTTTCCATCGTATAACAGGAATAATTGCAACCAGTGTGAAAGTGATGGTCAGTTCTACGTTCCTGGTAACCTAGGCTTCACTCTAGGGCGTTGATCCACCAGATCGAATAGTTAGGGCCTAAGAAGTCAACGCCAGAAGCATAAAATACGATATAAGTACAACAGTTTTTCCATCGTATAAAGCGAATAATTGCAACCACTGCGAAAGTAATGGCCATTACTACGTTCCGGGCAACCTAGGATTCGCCCTCGGGCGTTGCTCCACCAGATCAAATAGTTAGGGACTTAGAATTCAACGCGAGAAGCATAAAATACTATAAAAATGCAGCAGTTTTTCCATCGTATAACAGGAATAACTGCAACCAGTGTGAAAGTACTGGTCATTTCTACGTCCCTGGTAACCTAGGCTTCACTCTAGGGCGTTGATCCACCAGATCGAATAGTTAGGGCCTAAGAAGTCAACGCCAGAAGCATAAAATACAATAAAAATACAACAGTTTTTCCCTCGTATAACAGGAATAATTGCAACCAGTGTGAAGGTAATGGCCATTTCTAGTTTCCGGGCAACCTAGGCTTCACTCTAGGGCGTTGATCCACCAGGTAGAATAGATAGGGACTCAGAATTCAACGCCAGAAGCATAAAATACTATAAAAATGCAACAGTTTTTCCATCGTATAACAGGAATAACTGCAACCAGTGTGAAGGTAATGGTTTTTTCTACGTTCCGGGCAACCTAGGCTTCACTCTAGGGCGGTGCTCCACCAGATCAAATAGTTAGGGCCTCAGAAGTCAACACCAGAAGCATAAAATGCAATTTATTACAACAGCTTTTCAACGTACATAATGTATATTTGCAAACAGTGGGAAAGTAATGGTGTTTTCTACGTTCCGGGCAACCTAGGCTTTACTCTAGGGCGGTGCGTTACCAGATCAAATAGCTAGGGCCTCAGAACGGAACACCAGAAGCATGAAATACAATATAAATACAACAGCTTTTCATCGTATATAATGTATATTTGCAAACAGTGTGAAAGTAATGGTCATTTCTACGCTCGGGGCAACCTAGGCTTCACTCTAGGGCGTTGCTCCACCAGGTCGAATAGTAAGGGACTTAGAATTCAACGCCAGAAGCATAAAATACTATAAACATACAACAGTCCTTTCGTCGTATAACAGTAGTAATTGCAACCAGTGTGAAGGTAATGGCCATTTCTACGTTCCGGGCAACCTAGGTTTCACTCTAGGGCGTTGGACCACCCGATCCATTAGTTAGGGCCTAAGAAGTCAACGCCAGAAGCACCAAATACAAAATAAATGCAACAGATTTTCCATCGTAGAAAACGAATAATTGGAATCAGTGTGAAAGTAATGGTCATTTCTACGTTCCGTGCAACCTAGGTTTCTCTCTAGGGCGTTGGTCAACAAGACCGAATAGTTAGGACCTAAGAAGTCAACGCCAGAAGCATAAAATACAATATAAATACAACAGTTTTTCCATTGTATAAAGCGAATAATTGCAACCAGTGTGAAAGTTATAGTCATTTCTACATTCAGGGCAAACTAGGCTTCACTCTAGGCCGTTGCTGCACCAGATCGAATAGATAGGGCTTAAGAAGTCAACGCCCGAAGCAAAAACACTATAAAAATATAACAGTCCTTCCATCGTATAACAGGTATAATTGCAAAAAGTGTGAAGGTAATGGTCTTTTCTACGTTCCGGGCAACCTAGGCTTCACTCTAGGGCGCTGCTCCACCAGATCGAATGGTTAGGGACTTAGAATTCAACGCCAGAAGCATAAAATACTATAAAAATACAACAGTCCTTTCATCGTATAACAGGAATATTTGCAACCAGTGTGAAGGTAGTGGCCATTTCTACGTTCCGGGCAACCTAGGCTTCACTCTAGGGCGTTCCTCCACCAGATCGAATATTTAGGAACTTAGAATTCAACGCCAGAAGCATAAAATACTATAAAAATGCAGCAGTTTTTCCATCGTATAACAGGAATAACTGCAACCAGTGTGAAAGTACTGGTCATTTCTACGTTCCTGGTAACCTAGGCTTCACTCTAGGGCGTTGATCCACCAGATCGAATAGTTAGGGCATAAGAAGTCAACGCCAGAAGCATAAAATACAATAAAAATACAACAGTTTTTCCATCGTATAACAGGAATAATTGCAACCAGTGTGAAGGTAATGGTCAGTTCTAGTTTCCGGGCAACCTAGGCTTCACTCTAGGGCGTTGCTCCACCAGGTAGAATAGTTAGGGTCTTAAAATTCAACGCCAGAAGCATAAAATACTGTAAAAATGCAACAGTTTTTCCATCGTATAACGGGAATAATTGCAATCAGTGTGAAAGTGATTGTCATTTCTACGTTCCGGGCAACCTAGGCTTCACTCTAGGGCGTTGCTCCACCAGGTCGAATATTTAGGGACTTAGAATTCAACGCCAGAAGCATAAAATACTATAAAAATGCAACAGTTTTTCCATCGTATAACAGGAATAACTGCAACCAGTGTGAAAGTAATGGCCATTTCTACGTTCCGGGCAACCTAGGCTTCACTCTAGGGCGTTGCTCCTCCAGATCGAAAAGTTAGGGACTTAGATGTCAAGGCCAGAAGCATAAAATACTATAAAAATACAACAGTCCTTCCATCGTATAACAGGAATAATTGCAACCAGTGTGAAGGTAATGGTCTTTTCTACGTTCCGGGCAACCTAGGCTTGACTCTAGGGCGGTGCTCCACCAGATCAAATCGTTAGGGCCTCAGAAGTCAACACCAGGAGCATAAAATACAATATAAATACAACAGCTTTTCATCGTATATAATGTATATTTGCCAACAGTGTGAAAGTAATGGTCATTTCTACGCTACGGGCAACCTAGGCTTCACTCTAGTGCGTTGTGCCACCAGATCGAATGGTTAGGACCTAAGAAGTCAACTCCAGAAGCATAAAATACAATATAAATACAACAGTTTTTCCATCGTATAAAGCGAATAATTGCAACCAGTGTGAAAGTTATAGTCATTTCTGCGTTCCGTGCAACCTAGGCTTCACTCTATGCGTGGCTCCACCAGATCGAATAGTTATGGCCTGAGAAGTCAGTGCCAGAAGCATAAAATACTGTAAAAATACAACAGCCCTTCCATCGTAAAACAGGTATAATTGCAACCAGTGTGAAGGTAATGTTCATTTCTACGTTTCGGGCAACCTAGGCTTCACTCTGGGGCGTTGCTCCACTAAATCGTATAGCTAGGGCCTTAGAAGTCAACGCCCGAACCATAAAATACAATAAAAATACAACAGTTCTTCCATCGTATAACGGGAATAATTGCACCCAGTGTGAAGGTGATGTTCATTTCTACGTTCCGTGCAACCTAGGCTTCACTCTAGTGCGTTGTGTCACCAGATCGAATAGTTAGGTCCTAAGAAGTCACCGCCAGAAGCATACAATACAATATAAATACAACAGCTTTCCATCGTATATAATGTATATTTGCAAACAGTGTGAATGTAATGGTCATTTCAACGTTCCGGGCAACCTAGGCTTCACTCTAGGCCGTTGCTCCACTAGATCGAATAGATAGGGCCTAAGAAGTCACCGCCAGAAGCATAAAATACTCTAAAAGTACAACAGCCCTTCCATCGTAAAACAGGTATAATTACAACCAGTGTGAAAATAATGACCATTTCTACGTTTCGGGCAACCTAGGCTTCACTCTGGGGCGTTGCACCACTAAATCGAATAGCTAGGGCCTTAGAAGTCAACGCCCGAAGCATAAAATGCAATAAAAATACAACAGTTTTTCCATCGTATAACAGGAATAATTGCAACCAGTGTGAAAGTGCTGATCATTTCTAGGTTCCGGGTAACTTTGGCTTCACTCTAGGGTGTGGTTCCACCAGATCGAATAGCTAGGGCCTTAGAAGTCAACGCCCGAAGCATAAAATACAATAAAAATACAACAGCTTTTCCATCGTATAACAGGAATAATTGCAACCAGTGTGAAAGTGCTGATCATTTCTACGTTTCCGGTAACATTGCCTTCACTCTAGGGTGTGGTTCCACCAGATCGAATAGTTATGGCCTAAGAAGTCAAAGCCAGAAGCATAAAATACTTTAAATATACAACAGTCCTTCCATCGTAAAACAGGTATAATTGCAACCAGTGTGAAGGTAATGGTCTTTTCTACGTTCCGGGCAACCTAGGCTTCACTCTAGGGAGCTGCTCCACCAGATCGAATGGTTAGGGACTTAGAATTCAACGCCAGAAGCATAAAATACTATAAAAATACAACAGTCCTTCCATCGTAAAACAGGTATAATTGCAACCAGTGTGAAGGTAATGGTCATTTCTCCGTTCCGGGCAACCTAGGCTTCACTCTAGGGCGGTGCTCCACCAGATCAAATAGTTAGGGCCTCAGAAGTCAACACCAGAAGCATAAAATACAATATAAATACAACAGCTTTTCATAGTATATAAAGTATATTTGCAAACAGTGTGAAAGTAATGGCCATTTCTACGTTCCGGGCAACCTAGGCTTCACTCTAGGGCGTTGCTCCACAAGATCGAATAGCTTGGGCCTTAGAAGTCAACGCCCGAAACATAAAATACAATAAAAATACAACAGTTTTTCCATCGTATAACAGGAATAATTGCAACCAGTGTGAAGGTAATGGTCATTTCTAGTTTCCGGGCAACCTAGGCTTCACTCTAGGGCGTTGCTCCACCAGGTAGAATAGTTAGGGACTTAGACTTCAACGCCAGAAGCATAAAATACTATAAAAATGCAACAGTTTTTCCATCGTATAACGGGAATAATTGCAACTAGTGTGAAAGTGATGGTCATTCCTACGTTCCGGGAAACCTAGGCTTCACTCTAGTGCGTTGTGCCACCAGATCGAATAGTTAGGGCCTAAGAAGTCAACGCCAGAAGCACCAAATACAAAATAAATGCAACAGGTCTTCCATCGTAGAAAACGAATAATTGCAACCAGTGTGAAAGTAATGGTCATTTCTACGTTCCGTGCAACCTAGGCTTCTCTCTAGGGCGTTGGACAACAAGACCGAATAGTTAGGACCTAAGAAGTCAACGCGAGAAGCATAAAATACAATATAAATACAACAGTTTTTCCATTGTATAGAGCGAATAATTGCTACCAGTGTGAAAGTTATGGTCATTTCTACATTCCGGGCAAACTAGGCTTCACTCTAGTGCGTTGTGCCACTAGATCGATTAGTTAGGGCCTAAGAAGTCAACGCTAGAAGCATAAAATACGATATAAGTGCAACAGTTTCTCCATCGCATAACAGGAATAACTGCAACCAGTGTGAAAGTACTGGTCATTTCTACGTTCCGGGTAACCTTGGCTTCACTCTAGGGCGTTGATCCACCAGATCGAATAGCTAGGGCCTTAGAAGCCAACGCCCGAAACATAAAATACAATAAAAATAAACAGATTTCCATCGTATAACAGGAATAATTGCAACCAGTGTGAAGGTAATGGTCTTATCTACGTTCCGGGCAACCTAGGCTTCACTCTAGGGCGGTGCTCCACCAGATCGAATGGTGAGGGCCTCAGAAGGGAACACCAGAAGCATGAAATACAATATAAATACAACAGCTTTTCATCGTATATAATGTATATTTGCAAACAGTGTGAAAGTAATGGTGATTTCTACGTTCCGGGCAACCTAGGCTTCACTCTAGGGCGTTGCTCCACCAGATCGAATAGTTAGGGACTTAGAATTCAACGCCAGAAGCATAAAATACTGTAAAAATGCAACAGTTTTTCCATCGTATAACAGGAATAATTGCAACCAGTGTGAAGGTAATGGTCTTTTCTACGTTCCGGGCAACCTAGGCTTCACTCTAGGGCGCTGCTCCACCAGATCGAATGGCTAGGGTCTTAGAATTCAACGCCAGAAGCATAAAATACAATAAAAATACAACAGTTTTTCCATCGTATAACAGGAATAACTGCAACCAGTGTGAAGGTAATGGTCTTTTCTACGTTCCGGGCATCCTAGGCTTCACTCTAGGCCGTTGCTCCACTAGATCGAATAGATAGGGCCTAAGAAGTCACCGCCAGAAGCATAAAATACTATAAAAATACAACAGCCCTTCCATCGTAAAACAGGTATAATTGCAACCAGTGTGAAGATAATGGTCATCTCTACGTTTCGGGCAACCTAGGCTTCACTCTGGGGCGTTGCACCACCAGATCGAATAGCTAGGGCCTTAGAAGTCAACGCCCGAATCGTAAAATACAATAAAAATACATCAGTTTTTCCATCGAATAACGGGAATAATTGCAACCAGTGTGAAAGTGATGGTCATTTCTACGTTCCGGGAAACCTATGCTTTACTCTAGGGCGGTGCTCCACCAGATCAAATAGTTAGGGCCTCAGAAGTCAACACCAGAAGCATAAAATACAATATAAATACAACAGATTCTCATCGTATTTAATGTATATTTGCAAACAGTGTGAAAGTAATGGTCATTTCTACGCTCGGGGCAACCTAGGCTTCACTCTAGGGCGTTGCGCCACCAGGTCGAATAGTTAGGGACTTAGAATTCAACGCCAGAAGCATAAAATACTATAAAAATACAACAGTCCTTTCATCATATAACAGGAATAATTGCAACCAGTGTGAAGGTAATGGCCATTTCTACGTTCCGTGCAACCTAGGCTTCACTCTAGGGCGTTGGTCCATAAGACCAAATAGTTAGGACCTACGAAGTCTTCGCCAGAAGCATAAAATACAATATAAATACAACAGTTTTTCCATTGTATAAAGCGAATAATTGCAACCAGTGTGAAAGTTATGGTCATTTCTACATTCCGGGCAAACTAGGCTTCACTCTAGTGCGTTCTGCCACTAGATCGATTAGTTAGGGCCTAAGAAGTCAACGCTAGAAGCATAAAATACGATATAAGTACAACAGTTTCTCCATCGTATAACAGGAATAACTGCAACCAGTGTGAAAGTACTGGTCATTTCTACGTTCCGGGTAACCTTGGCTTCACTCTAGGGCGATGATCCACAAGATCGAATAGTTAGGGCCTAACAAGTCAACGCCACAAGCATAAAATACTATAAAAATGCAACAGTCCTTTCATCGTATAACAGGGATAATTGTAACCAGTGTGAAGGTAATGGCCATTTCTACGTTCCGTACAACCTAGGCTTCACTCTAGGGCGTTGCTCCACAAGATCGAATAGCTAGGGCCTTAGAAGCCAACGCCCGAAACATAAAATATAATAAAAATACAACAGTTTTTCCATCGTAATACAGGAATATTTGCAACCAGTGTGAAAGTAATGGCCATTTCTACGTTCCGGGCAACCTAGGCTTCACTCTAGGGCGTTGCTCCTCCAGATCGAAAAGTTAGGGACTTAGAAGTCAGCGCCAGAAGCATAAAATACTATAAAAATACAACAGTCCTTCCATCGTATAACAGGAATAATTGCAACCAGTGTGAAAGTAATGGTCATTTCTACGTTCCGGGTAACCTAGGCTTCACTCTAGGCCGTTGCTCCACCAGATCGAATAGATAGGGCCTAAGAAGTCAACGCCAGAAGCATAAAATACTATAAAAATACAACAGTCCTTTCATCGTATAACAGGAATAATTGCAACCAGTGTGAAGGTAATGGCCATTTCTACGTTCCGGGCAACCTAGGCTTCACTCTAGGGCATTGCTCCACCAGGTCGAATATTTAGGGACTTAGAATTCAACGCCAGAAGCATAAAATACTCAAAAAATGCAACAGTTTTTCCATCGTATAACAGGAATAACTGCAACCAGTGTGAAAGTGCTGGTCATTTCTACGTTCTGGGTAACCTAGGCTTCACTCTAGGGCGTTGATCCACCAGATCGAGTAGTTAGGGCCTAAGAAATCAACGCCAGAAGCATAAAATACTATAAGAATACAACAGTCCTTTCATCGTATAACAGGAATAATTGCAACCAGTGTGAAGGTAATGGCCATTTCTACGTTCCGGGTAACCTAGGCTTCACTCTAGGCCGTTGCTCCACCAGATCGAATAGTTAGGGACTTAGAATTCAACGCCAGAAGTATAAAATACTATAAAAATACAACAGTACTTTCGTCGTATAACAGGAATAATTGCAGGCAGTGTGAAGGTAATGGCCATTTCTACGTTCCGGGCAACCTAGGTTTCACTCTAGGGAGTTGGACCACCAGATCCATTAGTTAGGGCCTAAGAAGTCAACGCCAGAAGCACCAAATACAAAATAAATGCAACAGATTTTCGATCGTAGAAAACGAATAATTGCAACCAGTGTGAAAGTAATGGTCATTTCTACGTTCCGTGCAACCTAGGCTTCTCTCTAGGGCGTTGGTCAACAAGACCGAATAGTTAGGACCTAAGAAGTCAACGCCAGAAGCATAAAATACAATATAAATACAACAGTTTTTCCATTGTATAAAGCGAATAATTGCAACCAGTGTGAAGGTAATGGCCATTTCTACGTTCCGGGCAACCTAGGCTTCACTCTAGGGCGTTGCTCCACCAGATCGAATATTTAGGAACTTAGAAGTCAACGCCCGAAGCATAAAATACAATAAAAAAACAACAGTTTTTCCATCGTATAACAGGAATAACTCCAACCAGTGTGAAGGTAATGGTCTTTTCTACGTTCCGGGCATCCTAGGCTTCACTCTAGGCCGTTGCTCCACTAGATCGAATAGATAGGGCCTAAGAAGTCACCGCCAGAAGCATAAAATACTATAAAAATACAACAGCCCTTCCGTCGGGAAACAGGTATAATTGCAACCAGTGTGAAGATAATGGTCATTTCTACGTTTCGGGCAACCTAGGCTTCACTCTGGGGCGTTGCACCACTAAATCGAATAGCTAGCGCCTTAGAAGTCAACGCCCGAAGCATAAAATACAATAAAAATACAACAGTTTTTCCATCGTATAACAGGAATAATTGCAACCAGTGTGAAAGTGCTGATCATTTCTGCGTTCCGGGTAACCTTGGCTTCACTCTAGGGTCGTGGTTCCACCAGATCGAATAGTTATGGCCTAAGAAGTCAACGCCAGAAGCACAAAATACTATAAAAATACAACAGTCCTTCCATCGTATAACAGGAATAATTGCAACCAGTGTGAAGGTAATGGCCATTTCTACGTTCCGGGCAACCGAGGCTTCACTCAAGGGCGATGCTCCACAAGATCGAATAGCTAGGGCCTGAGAAGTCAACTACAGAAGCATAAAATACAATAAAAATGCAACAGTTTTTCCATCGTATAGCAGGAATAATTGCAACCAGTGTGAAAGTGATGGTCATTCCTACGTTCCGGGAAACCTAGGCTTCACTCTAGTGCGTTGTGCCACCATATCGAATAGTTAGGGCCTAAGAAGTCAACGCCAGAAGCATAAAGTACGATATAAGTACAACAGTTTTTCCATCGTATAAAACGAATAATTGCAACCACTGTGAAAGTAATGGCCATTACTACGTTCCGGGCAACCTAGGCTTGGCCCTAGGGTGTTGCTCCACCAGATCGAATAGTTAGGGACTTAGAATTCAACGCGAGAAGCATAAAATACTATAAAAATGCAGCAGTTTCTCCATCGTATAAGAGGAATAACTGCAACCAGTGTGAAAGTACTGGTCATTTCTACGTTCCGGGCAACCTTGGCTTCACTCTAGGGCGTTGCTCCACAAGATCGAATAGCTAGGGCCTTAGAAGCCAACGCCCGAAACATAAAATACAATAAAAATACACAGATTTCCATCGTATAACAGGAATAATTGCAACCAGTGTGAAGGTAATGGTCTTATCTACGTTCCGGGCAACCTAGGCTTCACTCTAGGGCGGTGCTCCACCAGATCGAATGGTGAGGGCCTCAGAAGGGAACACCAGAAGCATGAAATACAATATAAATACAACAGCTTTTCATCGTATATAATGTATATTTGCAAACAGTGTGAAAGTAATGGTGATTTCTACGTTCCGGGCAACCTAGGCTTCACTCTAGGGCGTTGCTCCACCAGATCGAATAGTTAGGGACTTAGAATTCAACGCCAGAAGCATAAAATACTGTAAAAATGCAACAGTTTTTCCATCGTATAACAGGAATAATTGCAACCAGTGTGAAGGTAATGGTCTTTTCTACGTTCCGGGCAACCTAGGCTTCACTCTAGGGCGCTGCTCCACCAGATCGAATGGCTAGGGTCTTAGAAGTCAACGCCCGAATCGTAAAATACAATAAAAATACATCAGTTTTTCCATCGAATAACGGGAATAATTGCAACCAGTGTGAAAGTGATGGTCATTTCTACGTTCCGGGAAACCTATGCTTTACTCTAGGGCGGTGCTCCACCAGATCAAATAGTTAGGGCCTCAGAAGTCAACACCAGAAGCATAAAATACAATATAAATACAACAGATTCTCATCGTATTTAATGTATATTTGCAAACAGTGTGAAAGTAATGGTCATTTCTACGCTCGGGGCAACCTAGGCTTCACTCTAGGGCGTTGCTCCACCAGGTCGAATAGTTAGGGACTTAGAATTCAACGCCAGAAGCATAAAATACTATAAAAATACAACAGTCCTTTCATCATATAACAGGAATAATTGCAACCAGTGTGAAGGTAATGGCCATTTCTACGTTCCGTGCAACCTAGGCTTCACTCTAGGGCGTTGGTCCATAAGACCAAATAGTTAGGACCTACTAAGTCAACGCCAGAAGCATAAAATACAATATAAATACAACAGTTTTTCCATTGTATAAAGCGAATAATTGCAACCAGTGTGAAAGTTATGGTCATTTCTACATTCCGGGCAAACTAGGCTTCACTCTAGTGCGTTCTGCCACTAGATCGATTAGTTAGGGCCTAAGAAGTCAACGCTAGAAGCATAAAATACGATATAAGTACAACAGTTTCTCCATCGTATAACAGGAATAACTGCAACCAGTGTGAAAGTACTGGTCATTTCTACGTTCCGGGTAACCTTGGCTTCACTCTAGGGCGATGTTCCACAAGATCGAATAGTTAGGGCCTAACAAGTCAACGCCACAAGCATAAAATACTATAAAAATACAACAGTCCTTTCATCGTATAACAGGGATAATTGTAACCAGTGTGAAGGTAATGGCCATTTCTACGTTCCGTACAACCTAGGCTTCACTCTAGGGCGTTGCTCCACAAGATCGAATAGCTAGGGCCTTAGAAGCCAACGCCCGAAACATAAAATACAATAAAAATACACAGATTTCCATCGTATAACAGGAATAATTGCAACCAGTGTGAAGGTAATGGTCTTATCTACGTTCCGGGCAACCTAGGCTTCACTCTAGGGCGGTGCTCCACCAGATCGAATGGTGAGGGCCTCAGAAGGGAACACCAGAAGCATGAAATACAATATAAATACAACAGCTTTTCATCGTATATAATGTATATTTGCAAACAGTGTGAAAGTAATGGTGATTTCTACGTTCCGGGCAACCTAGGCTTCACTCTAGGGCGTTGCTCCACCAGATCGAATAGTTAGGGACTTAGAATTCAACGCCAGAAGCATAAAATACTGTAAAAATGCAACAGTTTTTCCATCGTATAACAGGAATAATTGCAACCAGTGTGAAGGTAATGGTCTTTTCTACGTTCCGGGCAACCTAGGCTTCACTCTAGGGCGTTGGTCCATAAGACCAAATAGTTAGGACCTACGAAGTCAACGCCAGAAGCATAAAATACAATATAAATACAACAGTTTTTCCATTGTATAAAGCGAATAATTGCAACCAGTGTGAAAGTTATGGTCATTTCTACATTCCGGGCAAACTAGGCTTCACTCTAGTGCGTTCTGCCACTAGATCGATTAGTTAGGGCCTAAGAAGTCAACGCTAGAAGCATAAAATACGATATAAGTACAACAGTTTCTCCATCGTATAACAGGAATAACTGCAACCAGTGTGAAAGTACTGGTCATTTCTACGTTCCGGGTAACCTTGGCTTCACTCTAGGGCGATGATCCACAAGATCGAATAGTTAGGGCCTAACAAGTCAACGCCACAAGCATAAAATACTATAAAAATACAACAGTCCTTTCATCGTATAACAGGGATAATTGTAACCAGTGTGAAGGTAATGGCCATTTCTACGTTCCGTACAACCTAGGCTTCACTCTAGGGCGTTGCTCCACAAGATCGAATAGCTAGGGCCTTAGAAGCCAACGCCCGAAACATAAAATATAATAAAAATACAACAGTTTTTCCATCGTAATACAGGAATATTTGCAACCAGTGTGAAAGTAATGGCCATTTCTACGTTCCGGGCAACCTAGGCTTCACTCTAGGGCGTTGCTCCTCCAGATCGAAAAGTTAGGGACTTAGAAGTCAGCGCCAGAAGCATAAAATACTATAAAAATACAACAGTCCTTCCATCGTATAACAGGAATAATTGCAACCAGTGTGAAAGTAATGGTCATTTCTACGTTCCGGGTAACCTAGGCTTCACTCTAGGCCGTTGCTCCACCAGATCGAATAGATAGGGCCTAAGAAGTCAACGCCAGAAGCATAAAATACTATAAAAATACAACAGTCCTTTCATCGTATAACAGGAATAATTGCAACCAGTGTGAAGGTAATGGCCATTTCTACGTTCCGGGCAACCTAGGCTTCACTCTAGGGCATTGCTCCACCAGGTCGAATATTTAGGGACTTAGAATTCAACGCCAGAAGCATAAAATACTCAAAAAATGCAACAGTTTTTCCATCGTATAACAGGAGTAACTGCAACCAGTGTGAAAGTGCTGGTCATTTCTACGTTCTGGGTAACCTAGGCTTCACTCTAGGGCGTTGATCCACCAGATCGAGTAGTTAGGGCCTAAGAAATCAACGCCAGAAGCATAAAATACTATAAGAATACAACAGTCCTTTCATCGTATAACAGGAATAATTGCAACCAGTGTGAAGGTAATGGCCATTTCTACGTTCCGGGTAACCTAGGCTTCACTCTAGGCCGTTGCTCCACCAGATCGAATAGTTAGGGACTTAGAATTCAACGCCAGAAGTATAAAATACTATAAAAATACAACAGTCCTTTCGTCGTATAACAGGAATAATTGCAGGCAGTGTGAAGGTAATGGCCATTTCTACGTTCCGGGCAACCTAGGTTTCACTCTAGGGAGTTGGACCACCAGATCCATTAGTTAGGGCCTAAGAAGTCAACGCCAGAAGCACCTAATACAAAATAAATGCAACAGATTTTCGATCGTAGAAAACGAATAATTGCAACCAGTGTGAAAGTAATGGTCATTTCTACGTTCCGTGCAACCTAGGCTTCTCTCTAGGGCGTTGGTCAACAAGACCGAATAGTTAGGACCTAAGAAGTCAACGCCAGAAGCATAAAATACAATATAAATACAACAGTTTTTCCATTGTATAAAGCGAATAATTGCAACCAGTGTGAAGGTAATGGCCATTTCTACGTTCCGGGCAACCTAGGCTTCACTCTAGGGCGTTGCTCCACCAGATCGAATATTTAGGAACTTAGAAGTCAACGCCCGAAGCATAAAATACAATAAAAAAACAACAGTTTTTCCATCGTATAACAGGAATAACTCCAACCAGTGTGAAGGTAATGGTCTTTTCTACGTTCCGGGCAACCTAGGCTTCGCCCTAGGGCGTTGCTCCACCAGATCGAATAGTTAGGGACTTAGAATTCAACGCCAGAAGCATAAAATACAATAAAAGTGCAACAGTTTTTCCATCGTATAAAAGGAATAATGGCAACCAGTGTGAAGGTAATGGCCATTTCTACGTTCCGCGCAACCTAGGCTTCACTCTAGGGCGGTGCTCCACCAGATCCAATAGTTAGGACCTAAGAACACAACGCCAGAAGCACCAAATACAAAATAAATGCAACAGGTTTTCCACCGTATAAAACGATTAATTGCAACCAGTGTGAAAGTAATGGTCATTTCTACGTTCCGGGCAACCTATACTTCACTCTAGGGCGTTGCTCCACCAGATCGAATAGTTAGGACTTAAGAAGTCAACTCCAGAAGCATAAAATACAATATAAATACAACAGTTTTTCCATCGTAGAAAGCGAACAATTGCAACCAGTGTGAAAGTTATAGCATTTCTACGTTCCGTGCAACCTAGGCTTCACTCTAGTGCGTTGTGCCACCAGATCGAATAGTTAGGACCTAAGAAGTCAACTCCAGAAGCATAAAATACAATTTACATACAACAGTTTTTCCGTCGTATAAAGCGAGTAATTGCAACCAGTGGGAAAGTTATAGTCATTTCTACGTTCCGTGCAACCTAGGCTTCACTCTAGTGCGGGCTCCACCAGATCGAATAGTTATGACCTAAGAAGTCAACGCCAGGAGCATAAAATACAATAAGAATACAAAAGTTTTTCCATCGTATAACAGGAATAATTGCAACCAGTGTGAGAGAAATGGTCATTTCTGCGTTTCCGGCAACATAGGTTCACGCTAGGGCGCTGATCCACCAGATAGAATAGTTAGGGCCTAAGAGGTCAACACCAGGAGCATAAAATACAATATAAATACTACAGCTTTTCCATCGTATAAAATGAATAAATGCCACCAGTGTGAAAGTAATGGTCATTTCTACGTCCCGCGCAACCTAGGCTTCACACTAGGGCGATGCTCCACCACATCGAATAGCTACGGCCTAGAAGTCAACGCCAGAAGCACAAAATACAGTATAAATACAACAGCTTTCCCAACGTATAAAAGGAATAATTGCAGCCAGTGTGCAAGTAATGGTCATTTCTACGTTCCGGGCAACATAGGCTTCACTCTAGGGCGTTGCTCCACCAGATCGAATAGTAAGGGCCTAAGAAGCCAACGCCAGAAGCATAAAATACAATAAAAATACAACAGCTTTTCCATCGTATAACAGGAATAATTGCAACCAGTGTGAAGGTAACGGTCATTTCTACGTTCCGGGCAACCTAGGCTTCACTCTAGGGCGTTGCTTCACGAGATCGAATAGTTAGGCCTTAAGAAGTCAACGCCAGAAGCATAAAATACAATATAAATACAGCAGCTTTTCCATCCTATAAAATGAATAAAAGCCACCAGTGTGAAAGTAATGGCCATTTCTACATTCCGGGCATCCTAGACTTAACTCTGAGGCATTGCTCCACCAGATCGAAGAGTTAGGGCCTAAGAAGACAACGCCAGAAGCATAAAATACAATAAAAATACAACAGCTTTTCCATCGTATAACAATGATAATTGCAACCAGTGTCAAAGTAACGGCCATTTCTGCGTTCCCGGCAACATAGGCTCACTCTAGGGCGCTGATCCACCAGATAGAATAGTTAGGGCCTAAGAAGTCAACACCAGGAGCATAAAATACAATATAAATACAACAGCTTTTCCATCGTATAAAATGTATAAATGCCACCAGTGTGAAAGTAATGGTCATTTCTACGTCCCGGGCAACCTAGGCATCGCTCTAGGGCGTTGCTCCACCAGATGGAATAGCTAGGGCATTAGAAATCAACGCTGCAAGCATAAAACACAATATAAATACAGAAGCTTTTACATTGTATAACAGGAATAATTGCAACCAGTGTGGAAGTGATGGTCATTTCTACGTTCCGGGCAACCTGGGCTTTACTCTATGGCGTTGCTCCACCAGGTCGAATAGTCAGGGCCTAAGAAGTCAACGCCGGAAGCATAAATTACAATAAAAATACAACAGTCCTTCCGTCGTATGACGGGAATAATAGCAAACAGTGTGAAAGAAATGGTCATTTCTACGTCTCGGGCAACCTAGGCTTCGCTCTAAGGCGTTACTCCACCAGATCGAATAGTTAGGGCCTTAGAAATCAACGCCAGAAGCATAAAATACAATATAAATACAACAGTTTTTCCATCTTATAAAACGAATTATTGTAACCAGTGTGCAAGTAATGGGCATTTCTACGTTCCGGGCATCCTAGACTTTACTCTGAGGTATTGCACCACCAGATTGAATAGCTAGGGCCTTAGAAGTCAACGCCGGAAGCATAAAATACAATAAGCATCCAACAGTTTTTCCATCGTATAAGAGGAATAATTGAAACCAGCGTGAAGGTAATGGTCATTTCTACGTTCCTGGCAACCTAGGCTTCACTCTAGGGCTTTGTCCCTCCAGATCCAACAGTTTGGGCAGAAAGAGTCAACGCCAGAAGCATAAAGTACAATACAAATACAATAGTTTTTCCATCGTATAACAGGAATAATAGTAACAAGTGTGAGGGTAATGGTGATTTCTAGTTCCGGGCAACCTAGGCTTCACTCCGGGGCGCTGCTCCACCAGATAGAATAGCTAGGGCCTAAGAAGTCAACACCAGGAGCATAAAATAGAATGTAAGAGTACAACAGCTTTTCCATCGTATAAAACGAATAATTGCAACCAGTGTGACAGTAATGGTTTATTTCTACGTTCCGGGCAACATGGGCTTCACTCTAGGGCGTTGCTCCACGACATCGAATGGCTACGACCTTAGAAGTCAACGCCTGAAGCATAAAATGCAATCTAAATACAACAGCTTTTCCGTCGTATAAAATGAATAATTGCAATCAGTGTGAAGTTATGGTCATTTCTACGTTCCGAGCAACCTTGGCTTCACTCTAGGGCGTTGTTCCACCAGATCGTATAGTTAAGGCCTAAGAAGTCACCGCCAGAAACATAAAATACAATAAAAATACAACAGTTTTTCCATCGTATAACAGGAATAATTGCAACGAGTGTGAAACTGATGGTCATTTCTACGTTCTGGGCACCCTAGGCCTCACTCTAGGGCGTTGCTCCACCAGATCGTATAGTTAAGTCCTAAGAAGTCACCGCCAGAAGCACAAAATACAATAAAAATACAACAGCTTTTCCATCGTATAACAAGAATAATTGCAACCCGTGTGAAAGTAACGGCCATTTCTATGTTCCGAGGATACTAGACTTAACTCTGAGGCGTTGCTCCACCAGATCTAAGAGTTAGGGCCTTAGAACTCAACGCCGGAAGCATAAAATACAATATAAATACAGCAGCTTTTCCATCGTATAACAGGAATAATTGCAACCAGTGTGAAAGTGATGGTCATTTCTACGTTCCGGCAAACGCAGGCTTCACTCTAGGGAGTTTCTCCACCAGATCGAATAGTTAGGGCCTTAGAAATCAACGCCAGAAGAATAAAATACAATACAAATACAACTGCTTTTCCATCATAGAAAACGAATAATTGTAACCAGTGTGAAAGTAATGGCCATTTCTACGTTCCGGCATCCTAGTCTTTACTCTGAGGCATCGCACGACCAGATCGAATAGCTAGGGCCTTAGAAGTCAACGCCAGAAGCATAAAATACAATAAACATCCAACAGTTTTTCCACCGGGTAACAGGAATACTTGCAACCAGCGTGCAGGTAATGGTCATTTCTACGTTCCGGGTAACCTAGGCTTCACTCTAGCGCTTTGTCAGAACAGATCCAATAGTTAGGGCCTAAGGAGTCAACGCCAGAAGCATAAAGTACAATACAAATACAACAGTTTTTCCATCGTATAACAGGAATAATTGCAACCAGTGTGGAAGTAATGGCCATTTCTACGTTCCAGGCAACCTAGGCTTCACTGTAGGGCGCTGCTCCACCAGATCGACTAGCTAGGGACTTAGAAGTCAACGCCAGAAACATAAAATAAAATAAAAATACGACAGCTTTTCCATCGTATAACAGGAATAATTGCAACCAGTGTGAAAGTTATGGTCACTTCTACGTTCCGGCAACCAGGGCTTCACTCTAGAGCGTTGCTCCACCAGATTGAATAGTTAGGGCCTAAGAAGTCAACGCCAGAGGCATAAAATCAAATAAAAATGCAACAGCCTTTCCATCGTATAACAGGAATAATTGCTAACAGTGTGAAAGTAATGGTCATTTCTACGTTCCGGGCAACCAAGGCTCCACTCTCGGGCGTTGCTCCACCACATCGAATGGCTACGACCTTAGAAGTCAACGCCTGAAGCATAAAATACAATAAAAAAAGAATAGTTTTTCCATCGTATAACAGGAATAATTGCAACAAGTGTGAGGGTAATGGTCGTTTCTACGTTCCGGGAGACCTAGGCTTCACTCTAGGGCGCTGCTCCACCAGATAGAATAGTTAGGGCCTAAGATGTCAACACCAGGAGCATAAAATACAATATAAATACTACAGCTTTTCCGTCGTATAAAACGAATAATTGCAACCAGTGTGCAAGTTATGGTGATTTCTACGCTCCCGGCAGCCTAGGATTCACTCTAGGGCGTTGCTACACCAGATCGACTAGTTAGGGCATAAGAAGCCAACGCCAGATGCATAAAGTGCAATAAAAATACAACAGCTTTTCCATTGTATAAAACGAATAATTGCAACCCGTGTGAACGTTATGGTCATTTCTACGTTCCGGCAACCTAGGCTTCACTCTAGGGCGTTGCTCCACCAGATTGAATAGTTAGGGCCTCAGAAGTCAACGCCAGAAGCATAAAATACAATAAAAATACAACAGCTTTTCCATCGTATAACAGGAATAATTGCAACCAGTGTGAAAGTAATGGTCATTTCTACGTTACGGCAACCTAGGCTTCACTCGAGGGCGTTGCTCCACCAGATGGAATTGTTGTAGCCTTAGAAGTCAACGCCAGAAGCGTAAAATACAATATAAATACAACAGTTTTTCCATCGTATAAAATGAATTATTGCAAACAGAGTGAAAATAATGGTCATTTCTACGTTTCGGGCAACCTAGGCTTCACTCTACGGCGTTGCTCCATCAGATCGAATAGCTAGAGGCTTAGTAGTCAACGCTGGAAGCATGAAACACCATAAAAATACAACAGTTTTTCCATCGTATAACAGGATTTATTGCATCGAGTGTGAAGATAATGGTCATTTCTACGTTGCGGGCAACCTAGGCTTCGCTCTAGGGCGTTGCTCCACCAGATTGAATGGTTAAGGCCTTAGAACTGAACGCCAGAAGCATAAAATACACTAAAAATGCAACAGTTCTTCCATCGTATAACAGGAATAACTGCAACCAGTGTGAAGGTAATGGCCATTTCTACGTTCGGGGCATACTATACTTAACTCTGAGGCATTGATCGGCCAGATCGAATAGATAGGGCCTTAGAAGTCGGCGCCAGAAGCATAAAGTACAATAAAAATGAAACAGTTTTTCCATCGTAAAACTGCAATAATTGCAAACAGTGTGAAGGTAATGGTCATTTCTACGCTCCGGTCAACCTAGGCTTCACCCTAGGGCGTCGCTCAGCCACATCGGATAGCTACAGCAATAGAAGTCAACGCCTGAAACATAAAATACATTAAAAATACAACAGTTTTTCCATCGTATAACACGAATAGTTGCAACCAGTGTGAAAGTTACAGGCATTTCTACGTTCCGGGAAGCCTAGGCTTCACTCCAGGGCGTTGCTCCAACAGATCGAATAGCTAGGACCTCAGAAGTCTACGCCCGTAGCATAGAATACAATAAAAATACAACAGTTTATCCACAGTATAACAGGGATAACTGCAACCAGTGTGAAGGTAATTGTCATTTCTACGTTCCGGGCAACCTAGGCTTCGCCCTAGGGCGTTGCTCCTCCATATTGAATAGTTAGGGCCTTAGAAGTCAACGCCAGAAGCATCAAATACAAAATAAATACAACAGTTTTTCCATCGTATAAAACGAATAATTGAATCCGGTGTGATAGTTATGGTCATTTCTACGTTCCGGGCAACCTATACTTCACTCTAGGGCGTTGCTCCACCAGATCGAACAGTTAGGGCCTAAGAAGCCAACGCCCGAAACATAAAATACAATAAAAATACAACAGTTTTTCCATCATATACTGGGAATAATTGCAACCAGTGTGAAAGTGATGGTCATTTCTACGTTCCGGGCAACCTAGGCTTCGCCCTAGGGCGTTGCTCCACCAGTTCGAATAGTTAGGGACTTAGAATTCAACGCCTGAAGCATAAAATACAATAAAAATACAACAGCTTTTCCATCGTATAAAACGAATAATTGCAAATAGTGTGAATGTTATGGTCATTTCTACGTTCCGGGCAACCTAGGCTTCGCCCTAGGGCGTTGCTCCACCAGATCGAATAGTTAGGGACTTAGAATTCAACGCCAGAAGCATAAAATACAATAAAAGTGCAACAGTTTTTCCATCGTATAAAAGGAATAATGGCAACCAGTGTGAAGGTAATGGCCATTTCTACGTTTCGCGCAACCTAGGCTTCACTCTAGGGCTGTGCTCCACCAGATCCAATAGTTAGGACCTAAGAACTCAACGCCAGAAGCACCAAATACAAAATAAATGCAACAGGTTTTCCACCGTATAAAACGATTAATTGTAACCAGTGTGAAAGTAATGGTCATTTCTACTTTCCGGGCAACCTAGGCTTCACTCTAGTGCGGGCTCCACCAGATCGAATAGTTATGACCTAAGAAGTCAACGCCAGAAGCATAAAATGCTATAAAAATGCAACAGTCCTTCCATCGTAAAACAGGTATAATTGCAACCAGTGTGAAGGTAATGGTTCTTTCTACGTTCCTGACAACCTAGGCTTCACTCAAGGGCGCTGTACCACCAGATCGAATAGTTAGGTCTTAAGAAGTCAACTCCAGAAGCATAAAATACAATATAAATACAACAGTTTTTCCGTCGTATGACAGGAATAATAGCAACCAGTGTGAAAGGAATGGTCATTTCTACGTCCCGGGCGACCAAGGCTTCGCTCTAAGGCGTTACTCCACCAGATCGAAAAGCTAGGGACTTAGAAGTCAACGCCAGGAGCATAAAATACAATAAGAATACAAAAGTTTTTCCATCGTATAACAGGAATAATTGTAACCAGTGTGAGAGAAATGGTCATTTCTGCGTTTCCAGCAACATAGGTTCACGCTGGGGCGCTGATCCACCAGATAGAATAGTTAGGGCCTAAGAGGTCAACACCAGGAGCATAAAATACAATATAAATACTACAGCTTTTCCATCGTATAAAATGAATAAATGCCACCAGTGTGAAAGTAATGGTCATTTCTACGTCCCGCGCAACCTAGGCTTCACACTAGGGCGATGCTCCACCACATCGAATAGCTACTGCCTAGAAGTCAACGCCAGAAGCACAAAATACAGTATAAATACAACAGCTTTTCCATCGTATAACAGGAATAATTGCAACCAGTGTGAAGGTAATGGTCATTTCTACGTTCCGGGCAACCTGGGCTTCGCTCTAGGGCGTTGCTCCGCCGGATCGTATAGTTAGGACCTTAGAAGTCAACGCCCGAGGCGTAAAATAGAATAAAAATGCAACAGCTTTTCCATCGTATAAAGCGAATAATTGCAACCTGTGCGAAGGTTATGGCCATGTATACGTTCCGGGCAACCTAGGCTTCACTGTAGGTCGTTGCTCCAGCAGATCGAATAGTTAGGGCCTTAGAAGTCAACGCCAGAAGCATAAAATACAATAAAGATGCAACAGTTCTTCCATCGTATAAAATGAATAATTGCAACCAGTTTGATGGTAATGGTCATTTCTACGTTCCGGGCTACCTATGCTTCACTCTAGCGCGTTGCTCCACCAGATCGAATAGCTAGTGCCTAAGAAGTCGACCACAGAAGCATAAAACACAATATCAATACAACAGCTTTTCCATCGTATAAAACGGATATATGCAACCGGTGTGAAAGTTATGGTCATTTCTACGTTCCAGGCAACCTAGGCTTCGCTCTAGGGCGTTGCTCCAACAGATCGAATAGCTAGCGACTTAGAATTCATCGCCAGAAGCAAAAAATACAATAAAAATACAACACTTTTTCATCGTATAACAGGAATAATTTCAAACAGTGTCAAAGCAATGGTCATTTCTACGTTCCGGGCAACCTAGGCTTCACTCTAGGGCGTTGCTCCACCAGATCGAATAGCTAGGGACTTAGAATTCAACGCCAGAAGCATAAAATACAATAAAAATACAACAGTTTTTCCATCGTATAACAGGAATAATTCCAACCAGTGTTAAAGTAATAGTCATTTCTACTTTCCGGGCAACATAGGCTTCACCCTTGGACGTTGCTCCACCAGATCGAATACATAGGACCTTAGAAGTCAACGCCAAAAGCATAAAACACAATATAAATACAACGGCTTCTCCATCGTATCAAATGAATAATTGCAAACACTGTGAAAGTAATGGTCATTTCTACGTTTCGGGCAACTTAGGCTTCACTCTAGGGAGTTGCTCCACCAGATCAAAAAGCTGCGGCCTTAGAAGTCAACGCCAGAAGCATAAAATACAAAATAGATAGAACAGTTTTTCCATCGTATAACAGGAATAACTGCAACCAGTGTGAAAGTACTGGTAATTTCTACGTAACGGGTAACCTAAGTCTCACACTAGGGCGTTGCTACACAAAACAGAATAGTTAGGGACTTAGAATTCAACGCCTGAAGAATAAAATACAATATAAATACAACGTCTTTTCCATCGTATCAAATGAATAATTGCAAACACTGTGAAAGTGATAGTCATTTCTACGTTCTGGGAAACCTAGGCTTCACTCGAGGGCGTTGCTCCACCAGATGGAATTGTTGTAGCCTTAGAAGTCAACGCCAGAAGCGTAAAATACAATATAAATACAACAGTTTTTCTATCGTATAAAATGAATTATTGCAAACAGAGTGAAAGTAATGGTCATTTCTACGTTTCGGGCAACCTAGGCTTCACTCTACGGCGTTGCTCCATCAGATCGAATAGCTAGAGGCTTAGTAGTCAACGCTGGAAGCATGAAATACCATAAAAATACAACAGTTTTTCCATCGTATAACAGGATTGATTGCAACGAGTGTGAAGATAATGGTCATTTCTACGTTGCGGGCAACCTAGGCTTCGCTCTAGGGCGTTGCTCCACCAGATTGAATAGATAAGACCTTAGAAGTCAACGTCAGAAGCATAAAATGCAATAAAGATGCAACAGTTTTTCCATCGTAAAGCAGGATTAACTGCAACCAGTGTGAAAGTACTGGTCACTTCTACGTAACTGGTAACCTAGGTTTCACTCTAGGGCGTTGCTCCACCAGATCGAATAGCTAGGGACTTAGAATTCAACGCCAGAAGAATAAAATACAATATAAGTACAACACTTTTTCCATCGTATAAATTGAATAATTACAAACATTGTGAAGGTGATCGACATTTCTACGTTCCAGGCAAGCTAGGCGTTACTCTAGGGAGTCGCTCCATCACATCTAATAGCTAGGGCCATAGAAGTCAACACCAGAAGCATAAAATACCACAAAAATGCAACAGCTTTTCCATCGTATAGCACGACTAATTGCAACAAGTGCGAAAGTAATGTTAATTTCGACGTTTCGGGCATCCTAGACTTAAATCTGGGGCGTTGCTTCACCAGATCGAAGAGATAGGGCCTTAGAAGTCAACGCCAGAAGCATAAACTACAAAATAAATGCAACAGCCTTTACATCGTATAAAACGAATAATTTAAACCTGTGTGAAGGTTATGGACATGTCTACGTTCCGGGCAACCTAGGTTTCACTGTAGGTCGTTGCTCCACCAGATCGAATAGGTAGGGTCATAGAAGTCAACGCCAGAAGCATAAAATACAGTAAAGATGCAACAGTTTTTCCATCGTATAAAATGAATAATTGCAAACACTGTGAAAGTAATGGTCATTTCTACGTTCCGGGCAACCTAGGCGTCACTCTAGGGCGTTGCTCCACCAGATCGAATAGTTAGGGCCTTAGAAGTCAACGCCAGAAGCATAAAATACAATAAAGATGCAACACTTTTTCCATCGTATAAAACGAATATATGCAACCGGTGTGAAAGTTATGGTCATTTCTACGTTCCGAGCATCCTAGGCTTCACTCTAGGGCGTTGCTCCACCAGATCGAATAGTTAGGGCCTTAGAAGTCAACGCCACAAGCATAAAATACAGTAAAGATGCAACAGTTTTTCCATCGTATAAAATGAATAATTGCAAACACTGTGAAAGTAATGGTCATTTCTACGATCCGGGCAACCTAGGCGTCACTCTAGGGCGTTGCTCCACCACATCTAATAGCTACGGCCTTAGAAGTCAACGCCAGAAGCGTAAAATACAATATAAATACAACAGCATTTCCATCGTATGAAATCAATAATTGCAAACAGTGTGAAAGTGATCGTCATTTCTACGTTTCGGGCAACCTAGGATTCACTCCACGGCGTTGCTCCACCAGATCGAATAGCTAGAGGCTTAGTAGTCAACGTTGGAAGCATGAAATACCATAAAAATACAACAGTTTTTCCATCGTATAACAGGATTGATTGCAACGAGTGTGAAGATAATGGTCATTTCTACGTTGCGGGCAACCCAGGCTTCGCTCTAGGGCGTTGCTCCACCAGATCGAAAAGCTGCGGCCTTAGAAGTCAACGCCAGGATCATAAAATACAAAATAGATACAACAGTTATTCCATCGTATAACAGGAATAACTGCAACCAGTGTGAAAGTTATGGTCATTTCTACGTTCCGGGCAAACCTAGGCTTCACACTAGAGCGTTTCTCCACCTGATCGAATAGCTAGGGACTTAGAATTCAACGCCAGAAGCATAAAATACCATAAAAATACAACAGTTTTTCCATCGTATAACAGGAATAACTGCAACCAGTGTGAAAGTACTGGTCATTTCTACGTAACGGGTAACCTAAGTTTCACACTAGGGCGTTGCTACACAAAACAGAATAGTTAGGGACTTAGAATTCAACGCCTGAAGAATAAAATACAATATAAGTACAACAGTTTTTCCATTGTATAAAATGAATAATTGCAAACATTGTGAAAGTAATGGACATTTCTGCGTTCCGGGCAAGCTAGGCGTCACTCTAGGGCCTTGCTCAACCACATCCAATAGCTACGGCCTTAGAAGTCAACGCCAACAGCATAAAATACAATATAAATACAACGTCTTTTCCATCGTATCAAATGAATAATTGCAAACACTGTGAAAGTGATAGTCATTTCTACGGTCTGGGAAACCTAGGCTTCACTCGAGGGCGTTGCTCCACCAGATGGAATTGTTGTAGCCTTAGAAGTCAACGCCAGAAGCGTAAAATACAATATAAATACAACAGCTTTTCCATCGTATGAAATGAATAATTGCAAACAGTGTGAAAGTGATAGTCATTTCTACGTTCTGGGCAACCTAGGCATCACTCTAGGGAGTTGCTCCATCAGATCGAATAGCTAGGGCCTTAGAAGTCAAAGCCAGAAGCGTAAAATACAAAATAAGTACAACAGTTTTTCCATCGTATAAAACGAATATATGCAACCGGTGTGAAAGTTATTGTCATTTCTACGTTCCAGGCAACCTAGGCTTCGCCCTAGGGCGTTGCTCCATCACATCTAATAGCTACGGCCTTAGAAGTCAACGCCAGAAGCACAAAATACAACAAAAATGCAACAGCTTTTCAGTCGTATAGCACGACTAAATGCAACAAGTGCGAAAGTAATGATCATTTCGACGTTTCGGGCATCCCAGACTTAACTCTGAGGCGTTGTTCCACCAGATCGAAGAGTTAGGGCCTTAGAAGTCAACGCCAGAAGCATAAACTACAAAACAAATACAACAGCCTTTACATCGTATAAAACGAATAATTGAAACCTGTGTGAAGGCTATGGCCATGTCTACGTTCCGGGCAACCTAGGCTTCACTGTAGGTCGTTGCTCCACCAGATCGAACAAGTAGGGCCATAGAAGTCAACGCCAGAAGCATAAAATACTATAAAGATGCAACAGTTTTTCCATCGTATAAAATGAATAATTGCAAAGACTGTGAAAGTAATGGTCATTTCTACGTTCCGGGCAACCTAGGCGTCACTCTAGGGCGTTGCTAGAACATATCTAATAGCTACGGCCTTAGAAGTCAACGCCAGAAGCATAAAATACAATATAAATACAACAGCTTTTCCATCGTATGAAATGAATAATTGCAAACAGTGTGAAAGTGATAGTCATTTCTACGTTCCGGGCAACCTAGGCTTCACTCGAGGGCGCTGCTCCACCAGATCGAATAGGTAGGGCCATAGAAGTCAACGCCAGAAGCATAAAATACAATAAAGGTGCAACAGTTTTTCCATCGTATAAATTGAATAATTGCAAACACTGTTAAAGTAATGGTCATTTCTACGTTCCGGGCAACCTAGGCTACACTCTATGGCGTTGCTCCACCACATCTAATAGCTACAGCCTTAGAAGTCAACGCCAGAAGCATAAAATGCAATAAAAATGCAAAAGATTTTCCAACGTATAGCATGACTAATTGCAACAAGTGCGAAAGTAATGATCATTTCGACGCTTCGGGCATAATAGACTTAACTCTGAGGCGTTGATCCACCAGATCGAAGAGTTAGGGCCTTAGAAGTCAACACCAGAAGCATAAACTACAAAATAAATACAACAGCCTTTACGTCGTATAAAACGAGTAATTGCAACCTGTGTGAAGGTTATGGCCATGCATACGTTCCGGGCAACCTAGGCTACACTGTAGGTCGTTGCTCGACCAGTTGGAATAGGTAGGGCCTTAGAAGTCAACGCCAGAAGCATAAAATACAATAAAGATGCAACAGTTTTTCCATCGTATAAAATGAATAATTGCAAACACTGTGAAAGTAATGGTCATTTCTACGTTACGGGCAACCTAGGCGTCACTCTAGGGCGTTGCTAGACCATATCTAATAGCTACGGCCTTAGAAGTCAACGCCAGAAGCATAAAATACAATATAAAAACAACAGCTTTTCCATCGTATGAAATGAATAATTGCAAACAGTGTGAAAGTGATAGTCATTTCTACGTTCAGGGCAACCTAGGCTTCACTCTAGGGCATTGCTCCACTAGATCGAATAGCTAGAGGCTTTGTAGTCAACGCCGGAAGCATAAAATACAATAAAAATACAACAGTTTCTCCATCTTATAAGAGGAATGATTGCAACCAGTTTGAAGGTAATGGTCATTTCTACGTTGCTGGCAACCTAGGCTTCGCTCTAGGGCGTTGCTCCACCAGATTGAATAGTTAGGGCCTTAGAAGTCAACGCCAGAAGCATTAAATTCACAATAAATACAACAGTTTTTCCATCGTATAAAACGAGTAATTGAAACAGGTGTGAAAGTTATGGTCATTTCTACGCTCCAGGCAACCTAGGCTTCGCTCTAGGGCGTTGCTCCAACAGATCGAATAGCTAGCGACTTAGAATTCATCGCCAGAAGCAAAAAATACAATAAAAATACAACACTTTTTCATCGTGTAACAGGAATAATTTCAAATAGTGTGAAAGCAATGGTCATTTCTACGTTCCGGGCAACCTAGGCTCCACTCTAGGGCGTTGCTCCACCAGATCGAATAGCTAGGGACTTAGAATTCAACGCCAGAAGCATAAAATACAATAAAAATACAACAGTTTTTCCATCGTATAACAGGAATAATTCCAACCAGTGTTAAAGTAATAGTCATTTCTACTTTCCGGGCAACATAGGCTTCACCCTTGGACGTTGCTCCACCAGATCGAAAACATAGGACCTTAGAAGTCAACGCCAAAAGCATAAAACACAATATAAATACAACGGCTTCTCCATCGTATCAAATGAATAATTGCAAACACTGTGAAAGTAATGGTCATTTCTACGTTTCGGGCAACTTAGGCTTCACTCTAGGGAGTTGCTCCACCAGATCAAAAAGCTGCGGCCTTAGAAGTCAACGCCAGAAGCATAAAATACAAAATAGATAGAACAGTTTTTCCATCGTATAACAGGAATAACTGCAACTAGTGTGAAAGTACTGGTCATTTCTACGTAACGGGTAACCTAAGTTTCACACTAGGGCGTTGCTACACAAAGCAGAGTAGTTAGGGACTTAGAATTCAACGCCTGAAGAATAAAATACAATATAAGTACAACAGTTTTTCCATTGTATAAAATGAATAATTGCAAACATTGTGAAAGTAATGGACATTTCTGCGTTCCGGGCAAGCTAGGCGTCACTCTAGGGCGTTGCTCCCCCACATCCAATAGCTACGGCCTTAGAAGTCAACGCCAACAGCATAAAATACAATATAAATACAACGTCTTTTCCATCGTATCAAATGAATAATTGCAAACACTGTGAAAGTGATAATCATTTCTACGTTCTGGGAAACCTAGGCTTCACTCGAGGGCGTTGCTCCACCAGATGGAATTGTTGTAGCCTTAGAAGTCAACGCCAGAAGCGTAAAATACAATATAAATACAACAGTTTTTCTATCGTATAAAATGAATTATTGCAAACAGAGTGAAAGTAATGGTCATTTCTACGTTTCGGGCAACCTAGGCTTCACTCTACGGCGTTGCTCCATCAGATCGAATAGCTAGAGGCTTAGTAGTCAACGCTGGAAGCATGAAATACCATAAAAATACAACAGTTTTTCCATCGTATAACAGGATTGATTGCAACGAGTGTGAAGATAATGGTCATTACTACGTTGCGGGCAACCTAGGCTTCGCTCTAGGGCGTTGCTCCACCAGATTGAATAGATAAGACCTTAGAAGTCAACGTCAGAAGCATAAAATGCAGTAAAGATGCAACAGTTTTTCCATCGTAAAGCAGGATTAACTGCAACCAGTGTGAAAGTACTGGTCACTTCTACGTAACGGGTAACCTAGGTTTCACTCTAGGGCGTTGCTCCACCAGATCGAATAGCTAGGGACTTAGAATTCAACGCCAGAAGAATAAAATACAATATAAGTACAACACTTTTTCCATCGTATAAATTGAATAATTACAAACATTGTGTAAGGTGATCGACATTTCTACGTTCCAGGCAAGCTAGGCGTTACTCTAGGGAGTCGCTCCATCACATCTAATAGCTAGGGCCATAGAAGTCAACACCAGAAGCATAAAATACCACAAAAATGCAACAGCTTTTCCATCGTATAGCACGACTAATTGCAACAAGTGCGAAAGTAATGTTAATTTCGACGTTTCGGGCATCCTAGACTTAACTCTGAGGCGTTGCTTCACCAGATCGAAGAGTTAGGGCTTTAGAAGTCAACGCCAGAAGCATAAACTACAAAATAAATACAACAGCCTTTACATCGTATAAAACGAATAATTTAAACCTGTGTGAAGGTTATGGACATGTCTACGTTCCGGGCAACCTAGGTTTCACTGTAGGTCGTTGCTCCACCAGATCGAATAGGTAGGGTCATAGAAGTCAACGCCAGAAGCATAAAATACAGTAAAGATGCAACAGTTTTTCCATCGTATGAAATGGATAATTGCAAACACTGTGAAAGTAATGGTCATTTCTACGTTCCGGGCAACCTAGGCGTCACTCTAGGGCGTTGCTCCACCACATCTAATAGCTGCGGCCTTATAAGTCAACGCCAGAAGCATAAAATACAATATAAATACAACAGCTTTTCCATCGCATGAAATCAATAATTGCAAACAGAGTGAAAGTGATAGTCATTTCTACGTTCTGGGCAACCTAGGCTTCACTATAGGGAGTTGCTCCACCAGATCGAATAGTTAGGGCCTTAGAAGTCAACGCCAGAAGCATAAAATGCAAAACAAATACAACAGTTTTTCCATCGTATAAAACGAATAATTGCAACCGGTGATAAAGTTATGGTCATTTCTACGTTCCGGGCAACCTAGGCATCACTCTAGGGCGTTGCTCCACCATATCGAGTAGTTAGAGCCTTAGAAGTCAACGCCCGTAGCATAAAATATAATAAAAATGCAACAGTTTTTGCATCGTATAAAATGGATAATTGCAAACAGTGTGTAAGTAATGATCATTTCTACGTTCCGGGCAACCTAGGCTTCGCTCTAGGGCGTTGCTCCACCAGATCAAATAGTGAGGGCCTTAGAAGTCAACGCCCCAGGCATAAAATACAAATTAGATACAACAGTTTTTCAATTGTATATAACGAATAATTGCTACGATTGTGAAAGTTATGGTCATTTCTACGTTTGGGGCAACCAAGGCTTCACCCTAGGGCGTTGTTCCACCAGATCGAATAGTCAGGGCCTAAGAAGAGAACGGCAGAAGCATAAAATACAATATAAATACAACAGTTTTTTCATCGTATTAAATGAATAAATGCAAACTTTGTGAAAGTTATGGTCATTTCTACGTTCCGGGTTACCTAGGCTTCACACTAGGGCGTTGCTCCACCAGATCGAATAGATAGGGCCTTAGAAGTCAACGCCAGAAGCATAAAATACAATAAAGATGCAACAGTTTTTCCATCGTATAACAGGAATAATTGCAACCAGTGTGAAGGTAATGGTATGTTCTGCGTTCTGGCAACCTAGGCTTCACTCTAGGGCGGTGCTCTACCAGATCAAATAGTTAGGGCCTCAGAAATAAACGCCCGAATCATAAAATACAATAAATATCCAACAGTTTTTCCATCGTATAACACGAGTTGTTGCAACCAGTGTGATCGTCATGTCCATTTCTACGTTCCGGGCAACCTAGGCTTCACTCTAGGGCGTTGTTCCACCAGATCCAATTGTTAAAGCCTTAGAAGTCAACGCCAGAAGCATAAAATACAAAACAAATACAACAGTTGTTCCATCGTATAAAACGAATAATTGCAAACAGTGTGTAAGTAATGATCATTTCTACGTTCCGGGCAACCTAGGCTTCGCTCTAGGGCGTTGCTCCTCCAGATCCTATAGTTAGGGCCTTAGAAGTCAACGCCCGTAGCGTAAAATATAATAAAAATGCAACAGTTTTTGCATCGTATAAAATGGATAATTGCAAACAGTGTGAAAGTAATGATCATTTGTACGTTTTTGGCAACCATGGCTTCGCTATAGGGCGTTGCTCCACCACAGTGAATAGCTAGCGACTTAGAAGTCAACCCCCGAAGCATAAAATACAAAAAAGGTACAAGGGTTTTTCCATCGTAAAGCAGGAGTAATTGCAACCAGTGTGAAGGTAATGGTCATTTCTACGTTCCGGGCAACCTAGGCTTCACTCTAGGGCGCTGTTCGACCAGATCGAATTGCTACCGCCTTAGAAGTCAACGCCCGAAGCATAAAATAAAATAAAAATGCAACAGTTTTTCCATCGTATAACACGAGTAATTGCAACCAGTGTGAAAGTTGTAGTAATTTCTACGTTCCGGACAACATAGGCTTCACTCTAGGGCGTTGCTCCACCAGTCCGAACAGCTAGGGCCTTAGAAGTCAACGCCAGAAGCATAAAATACAATATAAATACAAGAGTCTTTCCATCGTATAACAGGAGTAATTGCAACCAGTGTGAATGTTATGGTCATATCTACGTTCCTGGCAACCTGGCATTCACTGTAGGTCGTTGCTCCACCAGATCGAATAGGTAGGGCCACAGAAGTCAACTTCCGAAGCATAAAATACAATAAAGATACAAGAGTTTTTCCATCGTATAAGAGGAATAATTGCAACCAGTGTGAAGGTAATGGTCTTTTCTACGTTCCGCGCAACCTAGGTTTCACTCTATAGTGTTGCTCCACCAGATCGAATAGCTATGGCCTAAGAACTCAGCGCCAGAAGCATAAAATACGATATAAATACAACAGCTTTTCCATCGTATAACAGGAGTAATTGCAACCAGTGTGAAAGTGATGGCCATTTCTACGTCCCGGCAACCTAGGCTTCACTCTAGGGAGTTGGTCCACCACACCGAATAGTTAGGGGCTCAGAAGTCAACGCCAGAAGAATAAAAAACAATATAAATAGAAGAGTTTTTCCATCCAATAAAATGAATAATAGCAAACAGTGTGAAAGTAATGGTCATTTCTACGTTCCGGGTTACCTAGGCTTCACCCTAGGGCGTTGCTCCACCAGATCGAATAGTTAGGGCCTTAGAAGTTAACGCCTGAAGCATAAAATACAATAAAGATGCAACAATTTTTCCATCGTATAACAGGAATAATTGCAACCAGTGTGAAGGTAATGGTATGTTCTACGTTCCGGGCAACTTAGGCTTCACTCTAGGGCGGTGCTCCACCAGATCAAATAGTTAGGGCCTCAGAAATCAACGCCCGAAGCATAAAATACACTAAAGATACAACAGTTTTTCCACCGTATAACAGGAGTAATTGCAACCAGTGTGAAAGTGATGGCCATTTCTACGTTCCGGGCAACCTAGGTTTCACTCTATAGTGTTGCTCCACCAGATCGAATAGCTATGGCCTAAGAACTCAGCGCCAGAAGCATAAAATACAATATAAATAGAAGAGTTTTTCCATCGTGTAAAATGAATAATAGCAAACAGTGTGAAAGTAATTGTCATTTCTATGTTCCGGGCAACCTAGGCTTCACTCTGGGGCGTTGCTCCATCAGATCGTATAGTTAGGGCCTTAGAAGTCAACGCCAGAAGGATAAAATACAATATAAATAGAAGAGTTTTTCCATCGTGTAAAATGAATAATAGCAAACAGTGTGAAAGTAATTGTCATTTCTATGTTCCGGGCAACCTAGGCTTCACTCTGGGGCGTTGCTCCACGAGATCGAATAGCTAGGGACTTAGGAGTCGACGCCAGAAGAATAAATACAATATAAATACAACAGCCTTTCCATCGTATAAAACGAATAATTGCAACCAGTGTGAATGTTATGGTCATATCTACGTTCCTGGCAACCTGGGATTCACTGTAGGTCGTTGCTCCTCCAGATCGAATAGGTACGGCCACAGAAGTCAACTTCCGAAGCATAAAATACAATAAAGATACAAGAGTTTTTCCATCGTATAAGAGGAATAATTGCAACCAGTGTGAAGGTAATGGTCTTTTCTACGTTCCGGGCAACCTAGGTTTCACTCTATAGTGTTGCTCCACCAGATCGAATAGCTATGGCCTAAGAACTCAGCGCCAGAAGCATAAAATACGATATAAATACAACAGCTTTTCCATCGTATAAAACGAATAATTGCAACCAGTGTGAAGCTAATTGTCATTTCTACGTTCCGGGCAGCCTAGGCTTCACTCTAGGGTGTTACACCACCAGATGGAATAGACAGGGTCTAAGAAATCAACACCAGGAGCATAAAATGAAATATAAATACATCAGCTTCTCCATCGTATGACAGGAATATCTGCAACCAGTGTGATGGTACTGGTCATTTCTACGTTCCGGGCACCCTAGGCTTCACACTAGGGCGTTGCTCCATCAGATTGAATAGCTAGGGACTTAAAATTCAACACCAGAAGCATAAAATACAATAAAAATACAACAGTTTTTCCATCGTATAACAGGAATAATTGCAACCAGTGCTAAAGTAATGGTCATTTGTACGTACCGGGTAACCTAGGTTTCACTCTAGGGCGTTGCTCCGCCAGATCGAAAAGCTAGGGCTTTGGAAGTCAATGCCAGAAGCATAAGCTACAAAATAAATACAACAGTCTTTATATCGTATAACTGGAATAATTGCAACCAGTGTGAAAGTAATGGTCATTTCTACGTTCCAGGCAACCTAGGCGTCACTCTAGGGCGTTGTTCCACCACATGTAATAGCTACGGCCTTCAAAGTCAACGCCAGAAGCATAAAATACAATATAAATACAACAGCTTGTCCATCGTATAAAATGAATAATTGCAAACAGTGAGAAAGTAATGGTCATTTCTGCGCTCCGGGCAACCTAGGCTTCACTCTAGGGCGGTGCTACACCAGATCGAATAGTTAGGGCCTAAGAAGTCAACGCCAGGAGCATATAATACAACATAAATACAACAGCTTTTCCATCGTATGACAGGAATATCTGCAATCAGTGTGATGGTACTGGTCATTTCTACATTCCGGGCACCCTAGGCTTCACTCTAGGGCGTTGCTCCATCAGATAGAATAGCTAGGGACTTAGAATTCAACAACAGAAGCATAAAATACAATAAAAATACAACAGTTTTTCCATCGTATAACAGGAATAATTGCAACCAGTGTGAAGGTAATGGTATGTTCTGCGTTCCGGCAACCTAGGCTTCACTCTAGGGCGGTGCTCTACCAGATCAAATAGTTAGGGCCTCAGAAATAAACGCCCGAATCATAAAATACAATAAATATCCAACAGTTTTTCCATCGTATAACACGAGTTGTTGCAACCAGTGTGATCGTCATGTCCATTTCTACGTTCCGGCCAACCTAGGCTTCACTCTAGGGCGTTGTTCCACCAGATCCAATTGTTAAAGCCTTAGAAGTCAACGCCAGAAGCATAAAATACAAAACAAATACAACAGTTGTTCCATCGTATAAAACGAATAATTGCAAACAGTGTGTAAGTAATGATCATTTCTACGTTCCGGGCAACCTAGGCTTCGCTCTAGGGCGTTGCTCCTCCAGATCCTATAGTTAGGGCCTTAGAAGTCAACGCCCGTAGCGTAAAATATAATAAAAATGCAACAGTTTTTGCATCGTATAAAATGGATAATTGCAAACAGTGTGAAAGTAATGATCATTTGTACGTTTTTGGCAACCATGGCTTCGCCATAGGGCGTTGCTCCACCACAGTGAATAGCTAGCGACTTAGAAGTCAACCCCCGAAGCATAAAATACAAAAAAGGTACAAGAGTTTTTCCATCGTAAAGCAGGAGTAATTGCAACCAGTGTGAAGGTAATGGTCATTTCTACGTTCCGGGCAACCTAGGCTTCACTCTAGGGCGCTGTTCGACCAGATCGAATTGCTACCGCCTTAGAAGTCAACGCCCGAAGCATAAAATAAAATAAAAATGCAACAGTTTTTCCATCGTATAACACGAGTAATTGCAACCAGTGTGAAAGTTGTAGTAATTTCTACGTTCCGGACAACATAGGCTTCACTCTAGGGCGTTGCTCCACCAGTCCGAACAGCTAGGGCCTTAGAAGTCAACGCCAGAAGCATAAAATACAATATAAATACAAGAGTCTTTCCATCGTATAACAGGAGTAATTGCAACCAGTGTGAATGTTATGGTCATATCTACGTTCCTGGCAACCTGGCATTCACTGTAGGTCGTTGCTCCACCAGATCGAATAGGTAGGGCCACAGAAGTCAACTTCCGAAGCATAAAATACAATAAAGATACAAGAGTTTTTCCATCGTATAAGAGGAATAATTGCAACCAGTGTGAAGGTAATGGTCTTTTCTACGTTCCGCGCAACCTAGGTTTCACTCTATAGTGTTGCTCCACCAGATCGAATAGCTATGGCCTAAGAACTCAGCGCCAGAAGCATAAAATACGATATAAATACAACAGCTTTTCCATCGTATAACAGGAGTAATTGCAACCAGTGTGAAAGTGATGGCCATTTCTACGTCCCGGCAACCTAGGCTTCACTCTAGGGAGTTGGTCCACCACACCGAATAGTTAGGGGCTCAGAAGTCAACGCCAGAAGAATAAAAAACAATATAAATAGAAGAGTTTTTCCATCCAATAAAATGAATAATAGCAAACAGTGTGAAAGTAATGGTCATTTCTACGTTCCGGGTTACCTAGGCTTCACCCTAGGGCGTTGCTCCACCAGATCGAATAGTTAGGGCCTTAGAAGTTAACGCCTGAAGCATAAAATACAATAAAGATGCAACAATTTTTCCATCGTATAACAGGAATAATTGCAACCAGTGTGAAGGTAATGGTATGTTCTACGTTCCGGGCAACTTAGGCTTCACTCTAGGGCGGTGCTCCACCAGATCAAATAGTTAGGGCCTCAGAAATCAACGCCCGAAGCATAAAATACACTAAAGATACAACAGTTTTTCCACCGTATAACAGGAGTAATTGCAACCAGTGTGAAAGTGATGGCCATTTCTACGTTCCGGGCAACCTAGGTTTCACTCTATAGTGTTGCTCCACCAGATCGAATAGCTATGGCCTAAGAACTCAGCGCCAGAAGCATAAAATACAATATAAATAGAAGAGTTTTTCCATCGTGTAAAATGAATAATAGCAAACAGTGTGAAAGTAATTGTCATTTCTATGTTCCGGGCAACCTAGGCTTCACTCTGGGGCGTTGCTCCATCAGATCGTATAGTTAGGGCCTTAGAAGTCAACGCCAGAAGGATAAAATACAATATAAATAGAAGAGTTTTTCCATCGTGTAAAATGAATAATAGCAAACAGTGTGAAAGTAATTGTCATTTCTATGTTCCGGGCAACCTAGGCTTCACTCTGGGGCGTTGCTCCACGAGATCGAATAGCTAGGGACTTAGGAGTCGACGCCAGAAGAATAAATACAATATAAATACAACAGCCTTTCCATCGTATAAAACGAATAATTGCAACCAGTGTGAATGTTATGGTCATATCTACGTTCCTGGCAACCTGGGATTCACTGTAGGTCGTTGCTCCTCCAGATCGAATAGGTACGGCCACAGAAGTCAACTTCCGAAGCATAAAATACAATAAAGATACAAGAGTTTTTCCATCGTATAAGAGGAATAATTGCAACCAGTGTGAAGGTAATGGTCTTTTCTACGTTCCGGGCAACCTAGGTTTCACTCTATAGTGTTGCTCCACCAGATCGAATAGCTATGGCCTAAGAACTCAGCGCCAGAAGCATAAAATACGATATAAATACAACAGCTTTTCCATCGTATAAAACGAATAATTGCAACCAGTGTGAAGCTAATTGTCATTCCTACGTTCCGGGCAGCCTAGGCTTCACTCTAGGGTGTTACACCACCAGATGGAATAGACAGGGTCTAAGAAATCAACACCAGGAGCATAAAATGAAATATAAATACATCAGCTTCTCCATCGTATGACAGGAATATCTGCAACCAGTGTGATGGTACTGGTCATTTCTACGTTCCGGGCACCCTAGGCTTCACACTAGGGCGTTGCTGCATCAGATTGAATAGCTAGGGACTTAAAATTCAACACCAGAAGCATAAAATACAATAAAAATACAACAGTTTTTCCATCGTATAACAGGAATAATTGCAACCAGTGCTAAAGTGATGGTCATTTGTACGTACCGGGTAACCTAGGTTTCACTCTAGGGCGTTGCTCCGCCAGATCGAAAAGCTAGGGCTTTGGAAGTCAATGCCAGAAGCATAAGCTACAAAATAAATACAACAGTCTTTATATCGTATAACTGGAATAATTGCAACCAGTGTGAAAGTAATGGTCATTTCTACGTTCCAGGCAACCTAGGCGTCACTCTAGGGCGTTGTTCCACCACATGTAATAGCTACGGCCTTCAAAGTCAACGCCAGAAGCATAAAATACAATATAAATACAACAGCTTGTCCATCGTATAAAATGAATAATTGCAAACAGTGAGAAAGTAATGGTCATTTCTGCGCTCCGGGCAACCTAGGCTTCACTCTAGGGCGGTGCTACACCAGATCGAATAGTTAGGGCCTAAGAAGTCAACGCCAGGAGCATATAATACAACATAAATACAACAGCTTTTCCATCGTATGACAGGAATATCTGCAATCAGTGTGATGGTACTGGTCATTTCTACGTTCCGGGCACCCTAGGCTTCACTCTAGGGCGTTGCTCCATCAGATTGAATAGCTAGGGACTTAGAATTCAACAACAGAAGCATAAAATACAATAAAAATACAACAGTTTTTCCATCGTATAACAGGAATAATTGCAACCAGTGCTAAAGTAATGGCCATTTCTACGTTCCGAGCATCCTAGACTTAACTCTGAGTCACTGCTCCACCACATGGAATAGATAGGGACTTAGAAGTCAACGCCAGAAGCATAAAGTACAATAAAGATACAACAGTTTTTCCATCGTATAAAATTGAATAATTGCCAACAGTGTGAAAGTAATGGCCATTTCTACGTGACGGGCAGCCTAGGCTCCACTCCAGGACGTTGCTCCACCAGATCGAATACCTGTGGTCTACGAAGTGAACGCCAGAAGGATAAAATACAATAAAAATACAACAGTTTTTCCATCGTATAACAGGAATAATTGCAAACAGTGTGAACCTAATAGTCATTTCTGCGCTCCGGGCAACCTAGGCTTCACTCCAGGGCGATGCTCCACCAGATCGAATAGGTAGGGCCTTACAAGTCAACGCCAGAAGCATAAAATACAATAAAGATACAACAAGTATTCCATCGTATAACAGGAATAACTGCAACCAGTGTGAAAGTGCTGGCCATTTCTGCGCACCGGGCAACCTATGCTTCATTCTAGGGCGTTGCTCCACCACATCGAATAGTTAGGGCCTTAGAAGTCAACGCCAGAAGAATAAAATACAATATAAATAGGAAAGTTTGTCCATCGCATAAAATGAATAACTGCAACCAGTGTGAAAGTACTGGTCATTTCTACGTTCCAGGCAACCTAGGCTTCACTCTAGGGCATTGCTCAACCAGATCGAGTAGCTAGGGACTTAGAATTCAACGCCAGAAACATAAAATAAAATAAAAATACAACAGTTTTTCATCGTATAACAGGAATAATTGCAAGCAACGTGGAAGTGATGGTCATTTCTACGTTCCCGGCAATCTAGGCTTCACTCTCGGGCGTTGCTCCACCTCATCGAACAGTTAGGGTCTTTGAAATCAACACCAGAAGCATAAAACACAATATAAATACAACAGTTTTTCCATTGTATAAAATGAATAATTGCAAACAGTGTGAAGGTAATGGTCATTTCTACGTTCCGGGCAACGTAGGCTTCACTCTAGGTCGTCGCTCCACCAGATCGAATAGTTAGGGCCTGAGAAGTCAAAGACTGAAGCATGAAATACAATATAAATACAAGAGCTTTTCCATCGCATAAAACGAATAATTGCAACCAGTGTGAAATTTATGGTCATTTCTACGTTCCGGGCATCATAGGCTTCACTCTTGGACGTTGCCTCACCAGATCGAATAGATAGTACCTTCGAAGTCAAAGCCAGAAGCAGAAAATACAATAAAAATGCAACGGGTTTTCCACAGCGTAGCATGAATAATTCCAACCAGTGTGAAAGTAATGGTCATTTCTACGTTTCGGGCAACATAGGCTTCACTCTTGGACTTTGCCCCACGAGGTCGAATAGCTAGGATCTTAGAAGACAATGCTAGAAGCATAAAATAGAATAAAAATACATCAGTTTTTCCACCGTATAGCATGAACAATTGCAACCAGTGTGAAAGTAATGGTCATTTCTACGTTCCGGGCAACCTAGGTTCCGCTCTAGGGCGTTGCTCCACCACGATGGACAAACTGTTGTATTTATACTATATTTTATGCTTCTGGCGTTGACTTCTTTGGCCCTAACTATTTGATCTCGTGGAGCACCGCCCTAGAGTGAAGCCTAGGTTGACAGTAACGTAGGAAAGACCATTAGCTTCACACTGTTTGCAATTATTCCTGTTATACGATGGAAAAACTGTTGGACTTTTAATGTACTTTATGCTTCTTGCGTTGACTACTAAGGCCCTACCTACTGGATCTGCTGGAGTAACGCCTCAGAGTTAACTCTAGGATGCCCGGAACGTAGAAATGGGCATTACTTTAACACTGGTTGCAATTATTCTTTTTATACGATGGAAAAGCTCTTGTGATTATATTGTATTTCATGCTTCGGGGTTGACTTCTAAGGCTCTAACAATTCGATCTGGTGGAGCCACGCCCTAGAGTCAAGCCTAGGTTGCACGGAACGTAGAAACCACCATTACTTTCACACTGTTTGCAATTATTCATTTGAGACGATGGATAAGCTGCTGTATATATATATATATATATAGTATATTATGCTTCTGGCGTTGAATTCTAAGTCCTTGGCTATTCGATCTGCTGGAGCAGCGCCCTAGAGGGAAGCCTAGGTTGCCCGGAACGTAGAAATGACCGTAACTTTCACTCTGGTTGCAATTATCCGTTTTTTAGGATGGAAAAGCTGTTTTATTTATATTGTATTTTGTGCTGCTGGTGTTGACTTCTCAGGCCCTAACTATTCGATCTGGTGCAGGAACGCCTCAGAGTTATATCAAGGACGCTCGTAACGTAGAAATGGCAGTCACTTTCACACTGGTTGCAATTACTCGTTCTATACGACGGAAAAACTGATGTATTTATTTGTATTTTATGCTTCTGGCGTTGACTTCTGAGACCCTAACAATTGGATCTGGTGGTACAACGCCCTCGAGTGAACCTAGGTTGCACGGAACGTAGAAATGGCCGTAACCTTCACACTGCTCGCAATTACTCGTTTTATACGACGGAAAAACTGTTGTGTTTATTTTGTTCTTTATGCTTCTGGCGTTGACTTCTTAGGCCCTAACTATTCGATCTGGTGGAGCAACGCCCTAGAGTGGAGCCTAGGTTGCCCGGAACCTTGAAATGACCATTACCTTCGCACTGTTTGCTATTATTCATTTTACACGATGGAAAAGCTGCTGTATTTATATTGTATTTTATGCTTCTGGCGTTGTCTTCTAAGGCCCTAACTATTCGACCTGTTGGAGCAGCGCCCTGCAGTGAAACCTAGGTTGCACGGAATGTAGAAGGGACCATTACTTTCACACTGGTTTCAGTTATTCCTGTTATACGATGGAAAAACTGTTGTATTTTTATTGTATTTTATGCTTCTGGCGTTGATTTCTAAGTCCCCAGCTATTGGATCTGGTGGAGCAACGCCCTAGAGTGAAGCCTAGGTTGCCCGGAACGTAGAAATGACCATTACTTTCACACTGGTTGCAATTATTCGTTTTATACGATGGAAAAACTGTTGTACTTATTTTGCATTTGGTGCTTCTGGCGTTGACTTCTTAGGCCCTAACTATTCGGTCTGGTAGAACAACGCCCAAGGGTGAAGCCTAGGTTGCCCCGAACGTAGAAATGGCCATAATCTTCACACAGGTTGCAATTATTCGTTTTTTACGATGGAAACACTGTTTTATTCATGTTGCATTTTATGCTTCTGGGTTTGACTGCTAAGGCTCTAACTCCTCGATCTGGCGGAGATATGTCTCAGAGTTAAGTCTAGGATGCCCGCAACGTCGAAATGATCATCACGTTCACACTGGTTGCAATTATTCATGCTATACGATTGAAGAGGTGTTGCATATTTATTGTATATTCTGCTTCTGGCTTTGACTTCTATGGTTCTAGCTATTCGATCTGGTAGGGCAACGTCCAGGAGTGAAGCCTATGTTGCCCGGGACGTAGAAATGACCATTAGTTTCACACTGGTTACAATTATTCTTGTTATACGATGGAGGGACTGTTGTATTTTTATTGTATTTTATGCTTCTGGCGTTGACTTCTACGGCCCTAACTCTTCGACCTGGTGGAGCAGCGCGCTAGAGTGAAACCTAGGTTACCCGGAACGTAGAAATGACCAGTACTTTCACACTGGTTGCAATTGTTCCTGTTATACAATGGAAAAACTGTTGTATTTTTATTTTATTTAATGCTTCTGGCGTTGACTTCTACGTCCCTAGCTATTGGATATGCTGGAGGAACGCCCCAGAGCCGAGCCTAGGTTGCCCGGAACGTAGAAATGACCATCACTTTCACACTGGTTGCAACTATTCCTGCTATACGATGGAAAAACTGTTGTATCTTTATTGTATTTTATGCTTCGGGCATTGACTCCTATGGCCCTACCTATTCGATCTGGTGGAGCAACGCCCTAGAGTCAAGCCTAGGTAGCCCGGAACGTAGATATGACCATTACTTTCACACTGGTTCCAATTATTCGTTTTATACGTTGGAAAAACTGTTGTATTTATTTTGTACATGGTGCTTCTGGAGTTGACTTCTTTAAGCCCTAACTGTTCGAACTGTTGGACCAACGCCCTAGAGTGATGCCTAGGTTGCCCGGAACGAAGAAATGACCATTACTTTTACACTGCTTGCAATTGTTCCTGTTATACAATGGAACAACTGTTGTATTTTTATTGTATTTTATGCTTCTGGCGTTGACTTCTATGTCCCTAGCTATTCGATATGGTGGAGCAACGCCCTAGAGCGGAGCCTAGGTTGCCCGGAACGTAGAAATGACCATCACTTTCCCACTGGTTGCAATTATTCCTGTTATACGGTGGAAAAATTGTTGTATTTTTATTGTATTTTATGCTTCGGCCGTTGACTTCTAAGGCCCTAACTGTTCGATCTGGTGGAGCAAAGCCATAGAGTGAAGCCTAGGTTGCCCGGAACGTAGAAACGACCATAACTTTCACACTGGTTGGAATTATTCGTTTTGTACGATGGAAAAGCTGTTGTAATTATATTGTATTTTATGCTTCAGGCGTTGTTTTCTTAGGCCCTAGCTATTCCATCTGGTGGAGCAACGCCCTAGACTGAAGCCTAGGTTGCCCGGAACGTAGAACTGACCATTACTATCACACTGTTTGCAATTAATCATTTTATACGATTGAAAGACTGTTGTATTTATATTGTATTTTATGCTTCGGCCGTTGACTTCTAAGGCCCTAACTATTCGATATGGTGGAGCAACGCCCTAGTGTGAAGCCTACGTTAGCCGGAATGTAGAAATGACCATTACCTTCACCCTGGTTGCAATTATTCGTTTTATACGATGGAAAAACTGTTGCATCTTTATCGTATTTTATGCTTCTGGCGTTGACTTCCAAGGCCCTAACTATGCGATCTGGTGGAGCAACGACCTAGAGTGAAGCCTCGGTTTCTCGGAACGTAGAAATGCCATTACTTTCACACTATTTGCAATTATTCATTTTATACGATGGAAAAACTGTTGTACTTATATTGTTCTTAATTCTTCTGGCGTTGACTTCTTAGGCCCTAACTATTCGATCTGTTGGAGCACCGCTCTAGTGTGAAGCCTAGGTTGCCCGGAACGTAGAAATGACCATATCTTTCACACTGGTTGCAATTATTCCTGCTATACGGTGTAAGAACTGTTGTATTTATATTGGATTTTATGCTTCTGGCGTTGACTTCTAAGGCCCTATGTATTCGATCTGGTGGAGCAACGTCCAAGGGTGAAGCCTATGTTGCCCGGAACGTAGAAATGGCCATTACTTTCACACTCGATGCAATTATTCGTTTTATACGCTGGAAAAGCTGTTGTATTTATATCGTTTTTATGCTTCTGGCGTTGACTTCTTAGGCCCTGACTATTCGATCTGTTGGAGCACCGCTCTGGAGTGATGCTTAGGTTGCCCAGATCGTAGAAGTGACCGTCACTTTCAGACTGATTGCAATTATTCCTGTTATACGATGGAAAAGCTGTGTATTTTTATTGTATTTTATGCTTCGGGCGTTGACTTCCTGGGCCCTAGCTATTCGATTTGGTGGAGCAACGCCCTAGAGTGAAGCCTAGTCTGCCCGGAACGTAGAAATGACCATAACTTTCACTCCGGTTGCAATTATTCGTTTTATACGATGGAAAAACTGTTGTATTTATTTTGTATGTTATGCTTCTGGAGAAGATTTCTTTGGCCCTAACACTTCTTCCTGGTGGAGCAACGCCTTAAAGGGAAGCGTCGGTTGCCCGCAACGTGAATATAACAATTACTTGGACCATCGTTACAGCCATAGCGGTCATATGATAGCAAAACTGCTATATCTATTTTGAAATTTGAGCTTCTGGCGTTGATCCCTCTGTCCCTAAGTCTTCTATCTGGTGGAGCAATGCCTTAAAGAGAAACCTAGGTTGCCCGTTACGTAGAAATGACCATCACTTCGCCAATCGTTTTATCTGTTCCTGAAGTGCGATCGAAAAGCTGCTGTATTTTTTGAATTTTATGATTTTGGCGATGATTTCTAAGACCCTAACTGTTCCATCTGGTGCAGCAACGCCTTACAGTGAAGCCTAGGATACCCGGAACGTAAAAATGATCATTACTTTCACAATCGTTACATCTGCTCCTTTCATACGGTCGAAGAACTGCTGCATTTGTACTGAACTTTATGATTCTGGCGTTGATTTCTGTTTCCCGAACTCTTCCATCTGGTGGTGCAGCGCCTTGGAGTGAAGCCTAGGTTGCGCAGATCATAAGTGTAACAATCACTTCGGAATTCGTTCCAACTATTCCTGTCAAACATTCGAAAACCTGATGTATATATTTTGAATTTTATGCTATTGGCTTTGAATTCGAAGGCCCTAACTCTTTCGTTTGTTGACGCAACGAGTTACAAGGGAAGTTTGGGAAGTGTTAATCACCGATTTGAATGAAGCTCTATACAATTAGTCTATGGTCCTACCTAAGAATTTTGCCGTACAAAGTAGCAGCCAATACGCACTTTTAAGGGATAAAGTACCCCTTTAATCAAAATCGCTCTTTTCCTTTCGGTGCTTATAGCTTGCAAAGTATAAGCGCTATAAAAAAATGTTTCATACAAAAGTTCTACTGTTCTCCAGGGCCTATAAAAGGGCTTTAAAAAAATTTTGAAAAAACGAATTGTTTATAAATGTTCAGTTTCCCCTCCCCATTTTTTTTTACCAAAAAATGTTTTTATTTCAGTCAGATAGAGTGCTTTCTCTTGTGAATTCAGCACTGTATAGCGATATACAGTTATTCGATTTCTTGTATACAAAACCCGGCGTCATTTCTGCCTAGTGTAATATTCGCCGTTATTGGTATGGTGAATGGAAGTAAATATTCAATTATTATATTTTTTACTCTGATTTTCAGGTGTTGTCGTTAACGTTGTTCGTCACAATGGCCCGACAGTAATAACAAACCTTATTTTCTGACCTTTGAAATTACTACGACAGTCCGAAGTGATTAAATGGTGAATACGATAAGAAATTACTTCTGTTTTTAACTTTTTGATAGGTTTCAAGCGTAATGTTGCAACCAATGTCGAAGTAATCGTTACATATACGTTCCGGGCAACCTACGCTTCACCGTAAGGCGTTGCTGCACCAGATGGAAGAGTTAGGGCCTTAGAAATCTACACCAGAAGCATAAAATACAAAATAAATGCAGCAGGTTTTCGATCATCTGACAGGAACAGATGCAACGACTGGCAAAGTAATGATCATTTCCACGTATCGGGCGCCCTTGTGCTTCAGTCTAAGGCGTTCCTCTACCAGATGGAAGCATCAGAGCGTTAGAAATCAACCCCAAAAGCATAAAGCTCATAATAATTACAGCAGCTTTTCGACCGTAAGACTGGAACAGTTGCAAGGTATGTCCAGGTAATGGTTATATTTACCTTCCGGGCAACCTAGGTTTCACTTTCAGGTGCTGCTCCACAAGGAAGAAGAGTTAGGGCCATAGGAATCAACTGCGAAAGCATAAAATTCTATATAAATACAGCTGTCTTTCGATCGTATGACAGGAACAGATGAAGCGATTGGCGAAGTAATAGTCATTTCTACGTTCCGGGCAACCTAGGCTTCACTCTAAGTCGCTGCTCTACCAGATGGAAGAGTAGGGGCCACAGAAGTCAACGCCAGAATCATAAAATTCAATATAAATACAGCAGTTTTTCGTTCGTATGACAGAAACAGATGAAACGAGTAGCAAGGTGATATTTATATTTACGTTCGGGCATCCTCGTCTACAGTTTAAGACGCTACACCTCTGGATCGGACAATTAGGGCTGTAGAAATCGACTTGTGGAGCATAGAATACAGATATAAATGCAGCAGTTATTGGACCATATGACAGGTTCAGGTACATGTTACTGCAAAGTAATGTCTATATTTGCTGTCTGGACAACTTGGGCTACACCATAAGGAAATTACCTACCAGATGGGACAAATAGGACTGCAAAAATCAATTGAATATGCTGAAAACTTCAAGATAAATTCAGCTGTTTTTCGATATTATGATCGGATCAGATGGAACGAATGGCAATGTAATTGTTATAGTTACGTCCCGGTCAACCTAGGCCTCACTTCAGGTTGTCCCACTAGATCGGACAATTAGGGCTGCTGAAGTCGACTTGAGAGGCATAAAATACAAAATAGATACACCAGATCTTCGTCCATATGACTGGTTCACATACAACGAAAGGCAAAGTGACGGTTATATTTACGTTCTGGACAACCTAGGCTTTACTTTACGACGTATACCATCCGGATGGGACAATTAGGGCCGCAGAAAACGACGCCAGAACCATCAACTTCAGAATAAAGAGCAGAATATCTTTGCTTGTATATAGGTGCAGATGCAATGGTATAGAAAATAATGCTTGTATTTACGTTCTGTACGACAGAGGCTTCAGTATGAGACGTCGCCCAACGAGTTTGGACAATTATGGCCACTGGTATCGGCTTGAGAGTTTTAAAAATTCTGAGTCAATACAGCAGTTCTTGGACCATGTGGCATGTTCATATACAAGACATGGCAAGACAAAGGTTATATTTGCGTACTGGACAACTTAGGCTTCACTATAAGAGTCTACCCTACCAGATGGTACAATTCATGCCGCAGAAATCAATGCCAGAAGCATAAAGTTCAGAATAAATACAGCAGTTTTTCGATCATAGGAGCAATAATCAGCAGGAGTGACACTCCAACTGTAGCAAGGTGAGTATAAGGTGAGCATTCGTCAAGGCTGTTTGGGCTAACAACTGCTACGACGCTTGGTAACTTTTACGTACCAAGATGATGATCGACAACTATAATATCAAGACCAAGGACCTTTGGATCTTCTATTGGTTGATATGCATGCGCACCGCAATCAACGGAAATACATGAATCGATACTGCTGTTTTTATGTTGTAATAAAATGTCTGTGCTGAATCCATAGCCCTCATCAACACGATCTGGAATGTAGATTATTGAGTGCATGTCGATTGCTCTCAGGTACCTGTTACTCAATGCTGACGACGTAGCACCATCAATATCATAGTCGCTAAATATTGCAACGCATTCATTATTTTTTATTGCCTGTATTATACGAGAAAAAGCTTTATCCATATCACGAATGTGAGAGGGATCTGGTAATAGCGATCTGATTAGTGGATATAAGATGTCGCTCCCATTTTCTATGTTAACACCACGAGTAACCAATATTCTTGCTGGTACTTCTGGCAACTCAAATCCCTGTATACGAGTTAATATTTCCCTTTGATATGTTTCTTGCAACTTCCACAATGCATTTGTTATGCTGCGCTTTTCAATTTCGAGTAGCATATTCTTTGTAAATAAAACTACTTTACCAGAACTTTTAAACTTGTTCTATAATTGTATTAGATGCAGAGTTCCAGAGTGTGATGGTATGATAAAATGTGAAAAAAAAAATATCATCAAGGGAGGAATTATGGGTCAAGTATTACATCGGCGCGCCAGAAAAACAGAGACAATTCGTAGAGCAATACAAAATAGTAAACAGAGCATAGCAAAACTCTCTAAATGTCATAACCTTAAACCAAAAACTATTATTAAGTGGAGAAAACGCTCATTTATCAAAGATGCTAATACGTTTCCAAAGCATTAAAGATCAACTGTTTTAACTTAAGAAGAGGAGGCTATAATTGTTGCATTTCGTAAACATACTCCTTTGCCATTAGATGACTGTCTCTACGCTTTACAAACCTCAATCCCACATTTGAGTCCCTGCAGCTTATATCGTTGTTTACAAAAGCACAACGTTAGCAGAGTACCAGATGTCGATGGTGAAGTGAAACTAAGAAAGAAATTCGAACAATATCCAATAGGCTATTTCCATATTGATATCGCGGAAGTTAGAACAGAAGAAGGAAAGCTGTATTTCTTTATTGCAATAGATAGAACATCCAAATCCACCTACGTTGAGTTGCACAAAAGTGCTACAAAACCCATAGCTGCTGAGTTTTTGATAATCTGATTAGAATTTTACCGTGTAAAATCCACACTATTCTGACAAATAATGGCATACAATTTACAAATCAGAAACGCCGTAAATACGCCTTCCAACACATATTTGATAGATTTTGTGAAGAAATTAACATTAAACATCGTCTGACAGAAGTTAGCCATTCTTGGATAAATGGACAAGTTGAACGTATGAATAAAACTTTAAAGAATGCTACACTTAAGAAATATTACTATCGTTCGCATCAGCAACTTAAGGAGCATCTTTATAACTTTGTTATGGCCTACAATTATACAAAGAGCCTCAAAGCTCTTAGGGGTCTTACACCTATTGAATTTATATGTTCTTGGTTAATAAAGTCTCCTGAATTATTATTAATACATCCATAGCAACAGACTCTGGAACCACAGATCCTGTACTCTACCTTAATTCTAGTTTCCGGACAACCTCTATCTCTACAAAAACTATATTTTTCTTCAGAAGTGAGTTATATTGTAACTATGGACAAAATAATCATAAAAAATTTGGTGGAACTTCGCTAACTGATTTAAACCGAGTTCCAAATTTGATAAAAAACGATATTGAGAAAGGTTGTAATATGATCGTTGTGGTATCTGCTGTTGCAGGATTTACTGATCAAATGGCTTTTCAGGCTAGGCAAATATGAAATTTAAGTTACAGACAAGAGTTATCAGAGTATGACGTCCTTCTTTCAGCAGAAGAACAAATTTCTTGCGGTCTATTAGCTATCACTCTCCAATCGGTCGGGGTTAATGCTAAATCCTGGCTTGCCTGGCAGTTACCAATTGTAACTGATGATTTTTATCCTGAGTCTAAAATAAAAACAATAAAGATTGACCGTGTGAAGAGATCTTTTCCTAAGGGTTATACTGCTGCGATAATCGCTGGTTTTCAGGGTATAAATGGTGATAGAATCACTACTTTTGGAAGAGAAGGCTCCGATATATCAGCAGTTGCCTTCACTGTAGCCCCTGGTGTTAGAACTTGCGAAATTCCTACTGATATTGATGGAATATATACAGCAGACCCGAGAATTGTTCCAAAGGCAGACAAGCTCAAATTTGTCTCTTAGAATGAAATGTTGAAAATGTCGTCATCTGGTGCTAAAGTACTGCATAGTCGTTCAGTACAACTTGCAATGAAGCGTAACATTAAAATGCAATTGCTATCCGCTTTTAAAGAAGTAGAAGGCACCATAGTACTACACAAAAGTGATGTACACCAAAGTTACTTATTTACTGGTATAGCTTATAGCACTAATAAAGCTCTTGTAACTTTCACTAACCTTGCAAATAACTGGCGAACTTTAAGAGATATGTATGGCAAGGTCATACGTTAAAATTGATATGATGCATGGGTCAAGTTTTGTTATCTCCAAATTTGATATTGATTTAATGGAAAAGTTACTGAATAAGAATGAAAATTATGCTGTAAGCGATAATATAGCTAAAATTTCACCAATTGGTATTGGTTTTATGTCTAATACTGGAGTGATGCACCGCACACTCAAGGTTTCTGGCGAAAAAAAGATAGAAATACTTGCAATCACAACATCCGAAATCAAAGTCAGTATAACTGTTCAGAAAGAATACGTTGTAGATTTGGCCCAAGATTTACATACTGATAATGAGCTTGGTATGCAACGCTAGGATAGGGTCGACGTCCACAAGTGCACAAATATTGCTATTTGGGCCTACTAGGAGGGTGTTATTCTCCTGTCATCCAAGTAGCTGACACTGGTTCCTTTATGACGGTGTCATCCTATTACCCAGACACTGGGATCCAGTTTTTGATAGAAAGCGTTTCATTTTAACTAAAACCTACCCTCACCAAATCCAGTGCATTTACTTGCAGTTAAGTTTTCTGGATTTCAGCGTCACGCGTTGGAACGACAAGGCTATATGTTCCAAACAAGACGTCATACCGCAGCGGTATCTCTTAGCATAGATCCCACTAACAAGCAGCGGTATGACTACCCCTACAACAGCATTGCCAGTATTAATTTTTCTCCCCATGAGGAGAGTATAGAAGCTCTTTCACTCGAAACACGATGTTCACATCCTCAAAATTAATCCCAATTCGCTTAACTAAATTAAATTCGCTCTAATAATATCACATTCGGTTATCCAGTCTGGATTATCAAGATTTGAGTTAATACTAGAGGAAAATCCCTCTAAATTTGTTACTACTAGAGTGAACTCTTGTGTGAGTTTTTTTTTCATCAAATGTTTTTTCTTTATTCTTCAACCATTTCTAAGTTTTGTTTCATTGCTTTAATTCTTGGTTCTAATTCTTCTTGATCAATATATTCTAGAGCATAACTATCAATTAACCTTGTAATACCACGTTTTAGTTTACCTCCTTGTGCTTCAAGCAATGCGCTTTATTGATCCTGTGGTGATTCTTTAAGTTCTGAAAGTCTTCATTTATACTCCTCTAATATTCTATTCGGATATTTTAATAGATGCTTTACTTCTTCCCACATAGCTATGTCTAATGTATCTGTACGAATTAATTTGTTGTTACACATTTTATTACCACCAAAGTGGTATGAATATGTGCCAATATAACGATAATACACCTGATTATTAGTTTCTTCCCTCCTTACTCCTTGCAGTGCTATTACCATGATATGCATAGTTACAAAGCTTACATACTACTAAAACTTGGAATGAATATTTTGCTCCTCTTTGTCTTGCTCTTGCCATTTTTCTATTCTCTGCTAATTGTTCTTGAACTATATCAAATAAATCTTCGTTTACTATACTAGGTACTCTAATATAAATCAAATCCTCTTTTAGAACATGATAAGTAGAATAATTATCTTCTGGTTGATCGCAAGAGTTCTTTTGCTTTTATATGTTTTAATTTTACGCCTAATATTGTTTTACAAAAAGCTGCTTGTACTGTATACGCAGAGTTTCTTTACATACTCAAAACTACAGCCCAATCGTAATATTCCTTTCCTGTTCGCGGCATAACGGACATAGCACTTAGTCCACGACATACTTCTCCTATACTCGCTGTTTTTCTTCCTACCAAAAAGAATACTTTACGCATAACTTCAGCTCCATCTTCATAAATTTTACATAAGGCTTATTCTGCCTCTGTATTTTCATTTATACATGACGTTCCAAGCTAACTGCGGGAGCCGGAAATGGGAGATTCCTGGGGTAATCCTCACAACGTTTTCCTTTGCAAAAATATCCTCCGAAGCTTTGTTAACGAGTTATTAGAGAAAAAACCCCGACCAATCGGACAGCTCGAATAGCGACCGCTTGGCTCACCAGCGACAGGGCACAAGCTACGCGGAGCGTCTGCTATTCACCGTGATCGAGGCTTGCACAAGAAAATCAAAATGGTTACGTCAATGGTCAATTTCTCCTAAACTATTGGATGAAATATTATGAAATAAATTAGGACCACGCTAACTATTCAAACATATATTATAGAATTTTCTCAAATATTTAAATTAATTATTGTTTAAAATACAGTTAAATTTCGAATCTTTGTTTCGTCCGCGAGAATCGCAGTACATCAACATACGTGACCGACCGAAGGTCACCTTCGCTAGGGGATTCAGTTAGGTTCACAATAAACTCGGTACATTCGACATACGACTCGGTTTTTAGCCGATGCGGTTGAAGTTCAAACAGGTGAGCGATCACGATCAGCTGTTTGAATCTCAGACCCGATATCGAGTGGGGGGTATCGGAGCCTGACAAAGAGAGAGAGTAAAATCGGAACATTTCATGCAGATAGAGAACGATAAGCGAGCGCCGCGTAGCGGATTTTCGGGGACTCCGCGATTTTCACGGAGCGTTTCGCGCTCGCAAGTCGAAATCAGTCTTGCACCGATCGCTCGCACGGTAGCAAGGTACAGCAATTATAGAAGAGTCTGCTGAGTTAGGAAATTTGGGCCCCAAGTTCCTTAGCTCGCAACTCCTTCTGCAATGTATTATCGTACTGCAGGTCGATATTGCTTCATTCGAGAATCACATAATACACGTGCGAAGGAGCGTCGATTGTTTAGCAGCGTTACTTTTAAAAGGCGAGTAACTGCACTCTTGGAATCGGTGGTTATTTCGATTCACTGAGTTTGCTATTCGTCGGAGGAGCTATCAAGACCACTTCTTGGTTGAGCCACGATATTTGACACCAAACAGAGAGGGTAAACGTAAGTGCGTCACCTCTGCGTTCCCCGTGCTATACCACCCGTTTGGTAGCAGCCCTCATGCGACGAATTGACGCGCACGTCGTGGTGAACTGTGAGTGATAAAATCTCTGGCCTTATAAGCCACCAAGCCTAGCCACTGCTAGTGCCGTGAAAGCTCGCGAATGTCGGCTTACAACCGTGATTCGGACGAGGCAAGCATTCTTGGAAGGCATGTTACGCAGAGAAAAGGAGGATCCCTATTCTCTATACCATCGAAAGGACTTCCATGGTAAGCGCAACGCGACCCTCGCGGCCTTCGGTCTCACGTACCGATGGATCCTTCGACCTAGGCAAGGCAACGCCTGTGACCATAAACGGCCACATCTGCGAGACAGTCGTTACGGTCTCCTATGCTGATCCGATATGCCTTTGCTGTTCCCCATGCTTTTGTCTTGTAACTTTTTCGACTCGAAGAAGAGAGTACCACCTCCACTAAAAAAAGTAACCGAGGAAGATCCAACCTCGTTTGTGTCAGCTAGCAAATCAAGACCGAGAATTCGCGCTGGAGGGATGCGAGGGCACGAGGAAGGAGACTTCGGAAAAAATCGTCAGTATCGGTCGTAATTTCGCCGCCGAACTGTGTAAGATCTTGTCTTTATTTACGGAATGCGGAAGAACGTTTCAAAGTAATCGGTTGTCGGTCATTAAAAGGTGAAGAGCTCGTTTAGTGAAGTGATCAGTGATAGTGACCACGAAGTGTTGTAAATACAAAGTGTCTTCTTGTGCTGTTGTACCTGCGGTCAACGCTACCTGGACATCATCCCTCAGTGACCGGGATCGGCACAGTGACCCAATGGAGCAAGTGTTTATGCAGCAGGTGAATTCTTCTCCGAATGGGTAAGTTTCACGAATACTAATTACTCATATTACAGTAGTCATATTATTAATCTCAAGTAATTTAAACATTTTTTGTTTTAGTCCGTTGTAATTCAAAAAGTAAAAATCAAAGTTTCCCTACCTTTTACTGATTGCAGCAAATAATACGTCCAATTTTTATTCATTCATTATGAAATAAGTACTCTTGTAGAGCTTTCAATGTTGTAATACACAGTAAAGTAACGTACAATCCGTAGGAAGTACAAAAACATTGCTCTTTATTTTTTTTACTGTGGCATTACTTTACTAAATCAGCATTTTAAGATTCTTTCTTCTCGTTCTTTATTTTTTACAACTTGGATAATTAATTAAGGAATCTGAAAAAATTCTATGATATATGTCTCAATAGTTAACGTGGTCCTAATTTTCTTCATAATTTTTCATCAAATTGTTTAGGAGAAATTGACCATTGACGTAACCATTTTGAGTTTCCTGTACAAGCCTCGAGCACAGTGAATAGCAGACGCTCCTTGTAGCTTGTGCCCTGTCGCTGGTCGGCCGAGCGCTCGCTATTCGTGCTCTCTGATTTGTCGGGGTTTTTCGTTAATAACTTGTTAACAAAGCTTCGGAGGACATTTTTGCAAAGGAAAATGTTGTTTAGAATCACCCCAGGAATCTCACATTTCCGGCTCCCGCACTTGGTTTAGGACACCCTGTATAATGATAGCCGTAATGTGCAGCACACATTACACCTATGTAACCCTTATTGGCTGCATAAATCTTTCCTCGGTAGCTTCGTTTCATGATTTTTGTATGTTCATACTCTGCTATCATTCCTTGCATTTGTAATAGTAATTGAGATTCTGGACTGTCGCTTATTTAAAAAAATGACTTCTACTCCTAGTTTCTTGAACACTTGATACTATCTGATATGCATACGTGCGAGGTGAACGATCAGGAGAGTGAATATACACCTCATTAAACCTACCTTCTGGTATTTCATCACGTGATTTTTCTAAACCAGGGCGGATTATATTAGAACCATTATCAATAAATTTATATACATTTAATAATTTATGTCTGTCTATACTAATTTGATTCTCCACATCAGTAATTTGACTTGCTATTGTACTCTCTTGTGCTTATCTCCCTGAAGAAACTCTTGTATATAAACTAACTGTTACGATTTAACCCTCCTCAAATCTACTTCCTTACATTCAGAGTTTCATCCTTTTTGCTCACTATTATTAGTTTGCTTAACACTAATTTCTCATATGCATCTAATAGATACAATATACTGTAATTGCTGTTGAATGATGGAGAGACGTACTCCATTATTTTAGCACGAAATAACGAATTCAGTAGAATAAGTTCTTCAAAAACAATTTAAACTTTTACAGTAGGAGTAGCCTCATGAAATATTATAGCGGTTTAGATGTCTCACACAAAGAAACTTTTATCAGTATCGATGATGAGAAAGGAAAAAATGTTAAAGAAGAGGCTGTTGCAAGCGAGAGTGACGCAATAGCTAAGTGCCTGCTTGACCAAGGCAAGCGATATGAAGTGATAGGGATAGAAAGTGGATTGCTACCAATATCAATGTGCAAAAAATTAATGAGTTTTGGATTACCAGTAATTTTAGTAGATGCAATGCATAACGCGACAGCGTTGTCTGCAAGAATCAACAAGAGCGATAAAAATGATGCAAAAGGCATAGCACAAATGATGAGAGTTGGGCTATACAAAGAAGTGTTAGTAAAATCAGATGAACCTTGTCAAATTGAAGTAGCACTTGGAAGTCGAAGGCAGTTAATATGCAGCAAATAGCAAATTGTTGGTACAATAAGAGGGTTATTGAAGATACATGAAATAAAGCTCGGTAAACGATCAAAATTTGAAACTTTTGCTGTAAGAATACAAGAGACAATAAATAATGCGGATGATATCAGTAGGAATTCAGTTGAAGCATTACTACATAGCTTAAAAACGATAGAAGAATCAATAAGAGAACATGACAAAATACTTTCAGAGCAAGACAGAAAGGATGAGGACTGTAAATTATTAACTACGGTCCCAGGAGTTGGTGTTATAGTAGAAATGACATATAAAGCTATAATAGATGATTCATATAGGTTTGAAACATCTTATACAGTTGGAGCTTATATGGGGTTGAGCCGAATACAGTACGCTTCTAGAGAAGTTGACCGACATGGTAGTATATCAAAAATGGGTCACATGGAATGTAGAAGTATATTATATGAAGCTGCACAAGTCTTATTTACAATCAATAGGAAAACTTTTAAGTTGAGAAGCTGGGGATTGAAGCTTGCAAAGAAAAAAGGGACGAAAAAAGCAATTGTAGCAGTAACAAGAAAATTGCCTGTAATTATGCATAGAATGTTAGTCAATAAAACAGAATTTCGTTATTAGAAAATGTAGGAGGAGCATGAAAGAATAATTTTACTCAAGGTAGTAATGCCGAAGGAAGGAATAAGCAAAATTGCAGAGTGAAGCTCAGACTCGTAAACAACATGTCGCCGTCCACTTCCGCCTAACAAGTATAGTGCGGCTTGGCTAAAATATAGACTAGTCGTATCAGACCGTGAAGAGGACCATGGAAGCTTGCTACTTTAAACTATGTAAAATTATTAATGATTAAGAAGGAAATATGCTGTTTTGATTTGTATAAAAATTATTGTTCGCTCATATGCAATTAGAGAACTGCAATCATTGTTTTTACTATCAAGTTCCTTTTGACGCTTGTGAATGGGTGCAAATTTTTTCCTATTTGTTCAACGTATTTATGTAAAAATCCCACTGTTCGTCTCAAACCTATTCTGAATAGATGGGCTATTATATGTACCAAAATTACCACTCTATTGCTGTAAATATTGTTGCCATCTACACTTTTGTGCCAATTTCATACTAATTTTCTGTGGCTTCGTTGATATAATGAAAAATATTTCCTCTTTTTTCTAGAAATTTTTTATATTCTCTATGGTTGCTGACTCTCGTTTTTTGTGGCATATTTATCGTTAAATCGTCATTTCGTAATAAATTTAGTCAGTAATCATTAGTTTCTCTGCTTCTATACAACAAAACCACCCCACTGTCATGCTACTTGAATGACAAGAAAAAACTCACTGAGATAACAAGACTGAAATAGACTGAAAGTTAAACGCTACTCCAGCTTCTGCACCAGCAGTGCTGTAAAGAACTGTATGTCCTTCTCTGTCTTTCTTATCAGTGCTTGTATCGAAATTAGCACAGTAAGAACCAAAATAAGGAGCTCTAGCATAGAGTTTTACTTCTGGAGTTACATCATGACTAATACCAGCTTTTACTTGACCAGCAAAATAAAATTTACTGTTTCGATCATTCACAGCGGTTTTCAGAGGAGTGCTAATACGCGCTGCACCAACACCAACACCAATGTATGGAGTGATAGGCATATCTCCAATTGCTATATCGTAATAAACGTTAACTAGTCCTGAGGTTGCTGTTAAACTGACCGCAATAGCATCTGTTGGCGTAAGTACTGCACCATCAACATCATTTTTGCTTTGTCGTGAATAAGCCCCTTCAACATCAACCCTGATGTCGTCCATTTTGTAACCAAATGCACCACCACCAGCTATAAATGGTGGTCCTAGTGGATTATGACTGTCTTTGCCCTTTTTATATTCGATACCTTCAATTTTTGTGAAAAGAGGTAAAACTTCAACATTGTATTGCAAACAAATGTAGTAGCTAGTTTCTTCATCACTTATTGGACCAAGAGGATCTGAAAAGCAGAGTTTGATAAACTTAGCAACGTTGCTAAAACGGCTGCTGAAAAAAACTCTTTATAATGTATAATTGTCCTCTTAAAGACATTAAAATTCCACTTTAGCAGTCTAAGTAACAACTAAGGTTAAGTCAAGTGCTAGCTTAATAACACAAAGTATTCTACATTTTAACCAATTTTTTGGAAGAGGCAAAGGTTTTATTAATGAGTAAATAGAGTTACACGACTTTTTTACTCTGGATGTTTTGGTATCCTCTCATCAGCTCTAATGTCTCTTTACCTTCTGCCCCATTTTCACCATTGTGGGCTTCTTCCATCTTTGTATAATATTCTATAGCTAAAGTGGTTTCTACAATTTGAAAAGCGTAAAACTTGTCATTCCGCTACGTGTTAGCTAAATCTATCCGCGGCGGTGTGACGTAGGGCCGTGCTAGCTATAGTGCATTATATGAAGAAGTACTAACGTTGGAAATATTAGAAAGGAAATACTTACTCTAAAAGAAACTTCAGTAGTGAATTCAAAAAGGAAGTTTAAATCCAGGTGGTAAACCTGCAAGATCAGAAGTTGCATTTGCCATATCTTCTTCTGCTTTCTTAACGGCATTATTAAACGTTGCTGTTACTAAATCCTCTACTATATCTTTTTCCTCATTCCTCATAAATTCTAAGTCTATGTTCAGCTTTTTAGCTTTATAGCTACGTATTTTTATGACTTTCACTAATACAGAAACTTTGCCACCACCAGAAATACCTTGAAACTCTTTCCCAACATATTTTTCTTGAGCTTCTGCAAGCTTTCTTTGCATCACTTGCGCTTGTTTCAATATTTGACTAAAATCCACAACTTACTCCTTATTTCTTACATTAACTATTTTTGCACCTTTAAATGTATCAAGTATATCCTTAAGTGCAAGTTCATAATTTAAATTACTCACTTCCCTATTTATATAACCCGTATCAACTCTAATAACTCACTCCTGCTGAGTCACCTGGTTTAAGTAATTTTTTAAGTCATTGCAAGAATTACTATCCAACTAAGATATAGCTTTTAATTTTAAATATCCAGGGTCACAATCTATTAATTGTAGATTATTACACAGTTGTTTGTAAAAATAAATTTAGTTACTCCGCCTTAATAGTTGCAAAGCTTTGTCAAAATCATAATTTTGTTGCTGTTCATTTCCTACATTATGCGTATTCCTTTGCTTTGCATTCTGCGAAAGAATTTTTTTGACCACTTGTTCCGGAGAAGGCAGATCAGAAAGATAACATAGGCTAATTAACATTATTTCAGCAGCAACATTGGTACATGTTGAAGTGTTTATATCCTGCGTACCTTTAAGCAACACCTTCCACAATCTCGAAAAGAATATTAAAGACTTCCTTATACTTAAATCTTTTTTTCCTGTTCTTTTCATACTCTGTAGCTGCATTATCTATTTCTTGTGTAACCAAAAAACAGCATACTAACTGAATTGATTGCTTGTTTCAAGAATACTCAGTGGGTTTGCTGTTTTTATCGCCTTGTCAAACACTGATAGGGCTTTCTGTAAATCACCTTTTAATATTGCCTCTAATAGATCGAATATAATATCTATACCCACTGGGCCAAGTACGTCTATCACATTTTTAGTGCATATTGCACCATCTTTGCTATATAGCACTGCCTGATTCATCAAAAACAAGGCGTTACGCATTGAATTTCCAGAATGTCGTGCAACTAACTGTAATGCTCCTATTTCAATGGAATAACTCTCTCTTTGTATAACATCATTTAAACGTTCTACTATTTTAGCTATAGGAATGTTGTGTAAATCAAGTCTTTGAGAACGTGCAGTAATTATTATTGGTATCTTTTTTATTTCTGTATTTGCTGAAATGAATTTTACACTAGATGGTGGGTCTTCTAGGTTTTTCAGTAATGCTTTAAATGCACTGCAGGATAACATGTGTACTTCATCTATAATGTAGACTTTAAATTCAGAGCTTATAGGTGAGTAGCAAATATCTCCCAGGATTACATTAACATCGTCAATGCTAGTGTGACTTGCTGCATCGATTCCAATTACACCTGGATGGCTTGATTTTTTTATTGCTAGACTATTTTCACATGATCCGGAAGGTTCAAAAATTGGCCCCAGGGAACAATTCAAGCATAAAGCTATTATCCTTGCAGTGGTGGTTTTACCAATTCCACTACTACCAGACAGCAGTATGGACTGTGGGATTTTGTTTACAATTAAAGCATTTTCTAATACACGCACTAATATATCTTGACCTACTAGATCTTTAAAGCTACTAGGACGACCTTTTAATGCTATATTCATAACCTTGGATAAACCAAATAATGAAATAGGTATGCAACTCAAAAAGGTTCTGATATGGCTGCTTCATTTCTGATCTGACCGAATTAGAGAATTCTTGCCTGCATACCTTATAAAATATTATACTTTTTTTTATTTAGCAAGGTATATCCTATATTAACCTTAATAATTTATATGGTAGATCTCCTGCAACGTTACTTTGGAGTAAACAACTGTTACCTAAAATTCTCTTCTCTTGTCATCCCAACTTGGATTTAGAGAAAAAAGATGTGGATTTCAGTGTCACACACTGGAATAACACTTATAGATACTGGAATAACAAAAGAGAAATATTATGATTTTATATCATTTATCTCTTTGTCCAATTTCACGAAAACTTAGAACCTTCCTGTTTTGAATGTATTGTTAGATGGTGAACTGGTTCATTAACGCGCTCGATTTTAATCACATTTATTGTGAACAACAGAAAAAAACTGATTAACGTGTAACGGAGGTCGTACAATGACCGGGAAAAGTTCTAAAAAATTGAAAAAGAATAGTGTACAAGTTTCCTCGTTGATGATTCGTCTTAATTCTACCTCTTTTCCTGTGCTCTCTCTTCCACGAAACTTCTGTTTTCCCTTCTTCAAGACAAATTTTAGTGGAAGGGCGGACACAGAACCAATAGCGAAATTGTTGATTCCGCCCACCTTTTCTAATAAAGTGGTGAGGAACGCAAAACTAAATGCCTGACCATGGACCTTACTCCAGGCCTCCAAAGTCTCCAAGTCCATCCTATGCAACTACCCAGGAGTTTACGTCACGTCAATTACTATTGAGCGTCAGGAAAAACCCAAGGGTTCCGTGTCCCATTCGGAATTTGGAGTTTTTCCTGTTTACAACGTTAGACACTAAACAGCTGCAATAATTCTGCAGAGACAAGAAATTTTTCACTCTATCTTTATCACTTTCTAAAAGAAAAAAAAATAGGCTGCGGTCTAGTGTATGTAAATCCATGGGAAAAACGGAATGAATTTACGGAGATCAATCCAACTGGGCAAGTACCAGTATTAATAGATAATAATTTTGTAATGGCGGATAGTAATGCCATTTGTGATTATATAGAAGGGACTTACAATAGCGACGTCAAATTACTTGGTTCATTCACTATTATTAAGTCTAAAATACGCGCTCTAAGCAACTGGTTCGACAACAAATTTACAATGAAGTCACTAAGTATATTATGAATGAAAAAGTAATTACTAACCGCAGCTCTGACTCTAGATTTCTTCATGCAGCTCAGCATAACTTGCCTTGCCATATGGAATACATCGAACATTTAATTAACAAGAACGTTTGGCTTGCAACTGATAAGTTCACTTTGACTGATGTTGCTTTAGCATCGCATATTTCCGTAATGGACTATGTAAGTAGTTTTCCATGGGAGAAAAGTAAAATTTTAAAAGAATGGTACTCCATTGTCAATTCAAAGCCTTGTTTTCGTGAGATGTTATTAGAGAGAGTTTCCGGTTTAACCCCTCCTAAACATTACGCTGACCTTGACTTCTAATTTATGTTAGCTTTAAAGCTACAGTCATTCCTTCATCACTTGGAATCAATATAGAGAAATATTTCTTTCCGTCTGATAAATTATTATTAAACTCCCTCATAGCATGCCATGATTTTTCTGATACTTCTTTTGGAGGCGATTCTAGAAATACTGTATTAAATAATAGAGTGTTATCTGCAACGATTAGCCCATCTTGTTTAATATACGACTCTGCCCAATCTAAATACTTAGGATAACTACTTTTATCAGCATCGATGAATATCATGTCAAATGGTGCCTTTGCTGATAATTCATTAATTTTTTCCAGTGCATCACCTTCATTAGAGTAATTTTATTGCTTAGATTACAAACACTAAAAATTTTTTTGCTATTCCTGAGTGTTGAGGATTATTTTCTGTTGTATATATATGACCGTCTTTCAGTAGAGCTTTTGCCATGCAAATCGACGAATAACCGTATAACGTGACAATCTCAACAATAGTTTTGATTTTATGGGTTTTTATAAGTAAACCTAATAGCTTTCCTTCTTCAGGGCCAATGTAAATATGTTGCTTTTTTCAAGAATACAGTATTCTTCTATTTTTTTATATTCCTTTGCAAATAGATCTCATATATGATAATTTTATTCTAAAATTATTACCCATTACGTTTTATATTGTAAATTAGGGAGGCTTAATTCATACGCAGTTTATAAATATAATAATATAGCTTAAAATAATAGAAACATTTATTTTAAGTTATTATTTCATAGTATAAAATTTTAAGTGACAAAGTTATTATATATCGTACTATGGTTAACTAGTATAATAAATAATCGATTGTTATACTAGGATTAAAGGGATTGTTTACACGCATTTCTCTTTTTAAAATATAATTTTTATAATCAATTAGAGGTGGTTATATGTCTTATACCATTGCTAGTGAAGTTGAAACGTTAAACAAAAAGTCTAATAAGAATGAAGGGGTTACGAATATAAAGAACGTTTTAATGAAACTCAGAGAAAAGTTATGGGTATGGTTCAGTTTTACGACGGAACAATAGTATTAATACAGAATAAAATTGTTATGTATTACTACACTTGGCACAGTAAAGAAAGAGAGTTTGAGCGTAAAAGACAACAAAGAGTAGTGAAAAACAATGGCTCATTATAGTCTTTTATATGGTAAGCTACAGTGGTATTACTTCACTATAGCTTTTCCATATAATTTATCTATCACATCAGGGATATATTTCAGCTCTTTATACCCTTCATGTTTAACTTTAATACGCTCTATATATAACTTACCATCGTTAAGCTTGATGAAAAATATTGGAGTTACTGTGATACCAAGTTTATTGATGGCCAATGATATATCATTTACCATAACTTTATACATAATTTTTTTATAGTTAATGCATTTGTTAAACGCATCTTGCTTTATGTTGCTTAGTTCGGCAATTCTTTGTAGTAAAGTCAAATCACTTTAATTCTAGTAATTCCACGAATCTATTGTGTTAAAAACAGCTTTGTTAAACTTAAGGTAGTCTTCTTGTTTTTCGTAGCAATGATTTAGCATTGCAGCCTTTAGTCCTATGTAATCCAAAGGAAAATGACGAAATACATATAACATCTTACCTGTGTCTATATATTTCTCTTCAATTTTAGGAAAAACGTTCTCATAAAAGGAGAACAGTCATAGCAAGTTAATGAAGCATATTCTATCATTAGAATTGGTGCTTTTGGATCTCCTAATAATTTATCATCAGGTAATAGTGATAGTAACTCCTCTGATGTTATTTCATTAGTTTCTTTTGTTGGGAAACTATGTAATCTTACGTTTGACTCACGGAAGAGTCACATTCCGATAAGGGTTGTTTTCGAGAACAGTTCAAAACAACTGTGTAAGCTAAAGCAAATTTTAGTCATGTCGCTTCTTGTTCAGGACTAAGGGTTCACAGTACTATCCCCCACCAAAACCCAAACTCTTTATACAGGGTGTTAAAAAAACCATTCAATATTTATATGGTATATAGGATACACTGTACTGAGTAAAAAAGCTTTAGTAAACATAGGTCGAAAGGTCGACCGTTTCTGAGACATAAATATTTTTGTTTGCAAGTATCATGATTGACTTACTTGCTTCTATCGCATGCGATGTTTACTTTAGTGTTTAGAAACCGCGTTCTGAATGTTCTTATTCAACTGCCGACAGTAGATTTCATTGAGAATCAGTCAGTTGTGAGTCGGCGATTGTAGATATTACACAGTTAGAAAGTATCGTGAAAATGTCAGCGTATTATTCGAATGAAGAAATGGCAGATATGCATTTTATGTATGGCCGTGCTAATGGAAGTGCTTTATCTGCACGACGTCTTTACGCGGAAAAACTTCCTAATCGAAGGGTTCCCTCTTACATGCTGTTTCAAAAACTTCACCAACGTCTTTGTGAAACAGGGTCACTTACACCTTGCCATCGAAACTCTGGCAGACCTAGATCTGTATCGACACACAATACGGAGAATCGTACTGTAAGGATTGTAGAAGAAAATCCCGGAACCAGCGTAAGAAGAATATCCGATGCCACAGGAATCGGTACTACCCTAGTCTGGAGGACGCTTCATGAGCAGTTACTCTATCCATACCATATCCAACGGGTACAAGCCCTCACTCTACCGGACTATCAGACAGGAACAGAATTTTCACAGTGGCTACTCACAAAATGTACTGTGAATCCGAATTTCGTATCTCGCATTTTATTTACTGATGAAGCTGCATTTACGCGGAATGGAATTACAAATTTCCATAATAATCAAGTATGGACGGAAGAGAACCCTCATGCATTTGTTGGATGACCAACAATCTCCTTCCGGCAAAACTAATAGATAAGTGCGATATTCGATGACCAACAATCTGAATCAGTCAAAACCAACGGAGAAGCGCGACTGTCCAAAACATCTTAGTCATCCCTGTACACGAAATCTTGCAGAAAGATGACTTAGTCACCCTGTAAGTAAGGGCTACAATCATCCTGTCCCCACCAAAGTAGCTAGGGTACATGACATACCTAAAAGTACTGTATTTCAGCATTAGACTTTTTACTTGTCGACCAGTCAGTTGTTTCTATTACGAGCTATAGTTGTTTCCGGAGTTGTATATAAGAAATCCTTGTCCGAAATATATTGTATATTATTAAGTACAATTGGTCACTGAATTTCTCACCCGGAATCCAACACATTTATTCAAACAAATCTCCAACACCGCTTCTCGTTAAATGTTTGGATGGGCATTGTGGGAGATCGCCTTAATCGCCCTGTAATACTCCCAAATCGGCTTCAGGTGCTGCTTATTTCAACTACATGGTGAATACATTACCTCAGTACTTGGATGAAATGCCTTTGGCAGAAAGATTATCGATGTGGTACATGCATGATGGGGCACCACCTCATTTTGTGCGTAATGTGAGAGACCACTTAAGCATGGTGTTCGGTCAAAGGTGGATTGGACGTGGTGAACTAGTAACATGGTCTCCTCGATCCACCGATTTAAACCCTTTGGACTTCTTTTTATGGGGATATATAAAAAGCCTAGTGTATTCCTCGCCCACAAGTAATTTAGAAGAATTATGTAATCGAATCCACTATGCTTGCCAAACATTTCGATACAAATGTGGAATTTTCGAGAGAGTTCGCAACTCTGTAAAACGAAAATGCCAAGCGTGTATAGAAATGGAAGGTGGGCACGTGAAAAATCGTCTGTAAACATCGAAAATTTAGTAGTAAGTCAATCTAGATACTAGTAAACAAAAATGTTTATATCTCAGAAACGGTTGACCTTTCGGTGTATGTTTACTAAAGCTTTTTTACTCAGTACAATGTATCCTATATACCATATACATATTAAATGGTGCTTTCTAACACCCTGTATATGCCTGCACAGCCAGGCAGAGCAGCATTCTCGCTCGTATTCTCCTACACTCCGAACCTTTGTCAGCCCAGCTTGCGAGTCCTTTAATTGTTGTAACCTTACTGAAATATACATTGCTATATAGTTAAATAGCAGACCCTGTATCATTCAGTCGATCGGGTTTCCAACACTTTTTGAATATGTTGGTTACTGGATTTAACAACTACATTAAAATTAACACTTACAAGAATTAGTAAACACAATAGTCTGAAAGTCATTGCAATACAAACACTTAAGTTACTAAAAAAGTTACATATTTGTATTAATAATGTTAAGATAACTTTTGTTTAGTAAGGTTTTCATCCCTATCTTTAAATGCAGCAATTATTTTGCTCTGTGTATATTTATATACTGAGTTTAATGAAGTGGAAAATGAATTGGACTTAAACTTAAGCTATATATAGAACTTTACCATAGTTTTATTTTCATCTACGAGAATGAATTACCATTCATTGTATAGATGTTTAAATATTCCATTTGATGATGGAGCTTTTATCCAACCTTCATTTGTTCCACTTGGAGAAAGAAAGGTTACTTCTGATGTGCACTTTCCTTTAATTCCATGAAAAGCTGCGAGAAGATCAACAACCATTTGGTTGTTATTTTTTTTCTTTTACATAAACGGCTTTGCATCAAGGCACAAAATCAGGATACCTTTCAACATCAATTACAATTTGGAATACTTCGTTTGGCGAACGTAGGAAGGTACCTTGTTTTCTGCATTGATGAAGCATGAATGTTAAACCAATCAAAATAGGATCCGTATCTACTGTCAACCTTAGTAGATTCCTGAGACTAAAGTTAAGGTAGGCATCGCGTATTAATTTAAACGAAATCAATAGAGGCAATTCCCGGTATTAGAAATTATCCCTCGGGAAATTTAACTTAACTCATAACGCATAGCACAGACCCTTACTTGAGTTATAGATGATTTACACAAAGCATGTCTACAGGTATATTAAAAGTCAGCGATTATTATTTAATCTTTATTAAACTTTGCATTCTAAGTGTCATAGTTAATAAATATATCTTATGAACATTACTAAAGTTTTAATCATTATTCTTTTTATTGTAATTTCTTCAACAGCTTACACTAGTTGTACAGATCACAAAATTTTTGTCCATACCATGAAACAACAAGTGGATAGTATATCTACAAAAGGAAATAGAAGAAACCTAGGGCATGTACACGCAAAGATTCAGGAGTTCATTCAGAATAATGTTAATCTCAAAGGAATATTGCAATTCCTTATAGGAAAACATTGGACTTTAGTTAAACAAAAAGGAAAAGAAGATTTTGTAAGAGAGTATGAAGTGTATCTTACACGTTTGTGTGTTAAAGTTTTATATAAATTCATGCATGATAGTGAAATGATCATAATGAGTACGAAAGCAGTTGACGATGAAACTTGCTTAATTGGTACAAGATTTCCTTACGGTGATGAAGGATATACAAATATCGATTTTACAGTTACTAAAAATAACAGTTCTGTCTTGATAAGTGATGTTCTAATGTGTGGAATAGGTATTGCTGTTAATGGACGTTCTCAATTTTGTGAAAAAATCAAAACGCATGGCATAGCAAGCGTTGTAACTGAATTAAAATGAAATAACGATCCATGATACATGTGCCTCATTGGCCAGAACCGCTTGGTAGTAAACCAAAGAATTTTTTTCTTGATCGCATAAAAAGCTTTCTAAATACATTGGGCAATCCTAAGAAACAAATGCCACCAATAATTCATATAGCTGGAACTAATGGGAAAGGCTCAACACTAGCATTTATAAGATATATAATGCAAGCAACAGGGTATAAGGTTCATGCATACACTTCTCCACATTAGGTGAATTTTAATGAAAGAATAATTATTGCACGCAGTTACATCGACGATAATGAATTATGTAGCTTATTAGAAGAACGTCGTGCCGTAATTGCACAACAACCTATCACTGTTTGAAGCTGCAACTATTGCAGCTTCTTTAGCTTTTTCTTGTCATAAAGCCGATATAACTTTAGTTGAAGCGGGTATGGGTGGAAAACCTGATGCAACAAATGTTATAGATAGTCCGATTTTAACAATCATAACCATCATTGCCCTTGATCAAACAGAATATCTTGGCCCTACTATAGAAATTGTAGCAGGTGAAAAGACTGGAATAATGAAACCTAATGTTCTTTGCGTAATGGCACCACAAAAGAAATCTGTAATGAACACGCTAGAACACCACGCAATAATTAAGAAATCTCCTCTATGTAGAGGAGGTCTTGAATGGAATTGCGAAAAACAACTATCTGTCTTCCAAACTGAGACCCAGAAACAAAAAAATGAGTAGTCACGTGCTGGAGCTCAATTGATTTTTCAATCAGCTATTCAATCAATAGAATTTTCTTTGCCATCTTTAAAGGGTGATCATCAGGTAATTAATGCAGGCAACGCTATTGCAGCATGTAGTATTTTAAGTGGAAAATGTGGATTTCATATTCGAGAAGAGGATATCACTTCAGGTTTACAGCTTACCTACTGGCCTGCACGGCTAGAGCTCATATAAGAGGGTAATTTAATCTCCCTACTATCGAAAGATTGGCAATTATTTTTAGATGGTGCGCACAATAATGACGGTGCTAGAGTGCTATCTCAGTGGGTAAAAGATAATTTTGCTGAAGGTATCTATGTAATTTTTGGTGTTACTCGTAACAGAAATGTGGAAGAGTCCTTAGAGCATTTAAAGCCGTATATCAGGCTACTATGTGCGGTTTGTGTTAAGTCTAAACCTAAAGCAACGGATACAAATTTGATTAGAGGAAAAGCCAATAACGTAGGAATAAAAGCAGTTGAATGTGAATCAATTAGTGATGCAATATCAAATCACATATTAAAAGCCTCTATTCGAAACACCACAACCATACTAATCTGTGGCTCATTGTTCCTAGCTAGAGATTTCGCTATTGAGAGCAGCTAACTTTGATGATATGCGAACATTAACTGACCGATGGGGAAATAACTTTGATTATTTATAGTATTGTATGAAGTGACTAAAATTGTCATTACAGCGCTTAGTGTACGACAGTGCTCCAACATTTGGGGTTGCAGTTTGCATGTTAGGTGGCGTCATCTGAGTAGCTGACCTATCCAAGCGGTGTCATCCAAGTAGCTGACTACTTGGATTCAGATTGGATACTGAATTGGCGAATATAAAAGTATAGCTAACGCGAGCTCTACGTCATGCTGCCGCGGTATCTATTAGCCGCTAACAAGTAGCGGGATGACGATTGTCAGGGTGTTATCCCACTGCCCAACACTGGGATCCAGGAAACTTAACTCTACACCAGGTGAATGTACAATAAGAATTATTTACTTACTGCATTTTCACCAACTAAAACTTGAACTATCACAGTAACAGAAGCCATAAACTCTACCAATTCCCCCAAAGAAGACCTACCTTTATGAATTTCATAAAACAGTTCTGCTTGTGAGTTCGCTCCTGATCGCGTATGGATACGGACGTGTCTATAAACACCGCGGTTCCACGAGTGTCATTGACGAAAGTATACTTATACAGGCAGTGATCTACAGTGTGTCCAGTACATAAGTGTTATCCCCTGTGTGCCTCGACTATACTGTTGCACCAAGTGCAACTTTCCCCACAAAAGTGCTACCAACACCATCTACCTCTGCTGAGTACAGCAGAGTAGGTAATCTAATGTTAAACGCTGAACATAACAGACAACCAATCAAAATGAACCAAGAAATAAGCTACGCAACAGTAACAAAAAGCTCGTTATTTCCCAAAAAAGACCAAGCCATTATAATGGATGCTATTGAAGACTTCTCTGTCAAAGACTATGTAAAAGAGATCTCCAAGCAAACAAACCCAGCTAACATTAGATTTGTATCCAGAATCTCTAATAGCAGAATATGCATATACCTTGCTACTAAAGAAATCGCCAATGACTTGATCGAAAAAACCAAAAAGATCACACTAGGAACCCACAACATCCAAATAAGATCACTAGTCTCACGAGCTAAAAGTATCATTATCTCCAATGTTTGCCCCATAGTGCCACACGATATCATTAAAAAAATACTGAAAGGACTTAACATTAGACTAGAATCCAATATAACGTTCGTTAAAGCCGGAATCAACGACCCAGGATGCTCACATATTCTTAGCTTCAGGAGACAGGTCTACATCCACCCTGAAGATCTACACAAAATACCTGAAACACTCCAAATCGAATACGAAGACACAAACTACTGGCTTTTCCTTACAACAGACTCGCCCATATGCTTTATCTGTAAAAAGGAAGGACACTTAGCTAAACAATGCCCGATCAACAAAAGCCAATCAACACAAACACCACACGTCCAAGACACTCACACACGAGATACGGAAACATCTATCCCTGCCTCTCAGCCACGTGATGTAAGACCGCCGATCCCCTCTCCAGTAGACATGGAATGCTTGCCCCCCCCCCCCCCCCCCCCCCACTCCAAAAGGAACAAGGAACGGGTACCAAAAGGCTTATCTCTACCACCTCTAGATCTGATACAGATCCTCAAATAGACGAAATATCCGACTCGGATTCTAGCATTGACTCTTTATTCACACCCGAAAACAACAAATCCAGAGGCACTATCGAAGACACCCCCAAACAGAGAGGACACAAAAAACCGAAAACCTGCCCTCAATCAACAGTCAAGGAGAATATTGACAAACTCCTAATTCCAGTAAAAAAGAAAATGCTTGAACAGCCTAATACCTTTCCCCTAACTTACCTCACCTTCAGAAGTTTCCTAGATAATGCCATTGCAAGCCCCTTGATTCCTGAGATTGCTGACAACTACACGAATGACAAGACTGACCTAGCAAATATGATGAGGTACCTCTACCCCCTTTTACCTGAAAGAAGCATAAAAAACCAATTCACAAGGATAATAAAAAAACTAGAAGATAAGACAGAATACCCCAGACCTGCAGAAACAACTACAAATTAATCCAAACAAAAAGAAGCGATGGCAACCAGCCCCATAATCCAATGGAACGTAAACGGCTTTAGCAATAGATATACAAATATAAAAAGAATCATATATGAAAAATCACCGATTGTACTATGCCTGCAAGAAACTCACTTCAAAAACAATCTATGTGCAGAACTAAAAGGATACCAGAAAGTATGGAAAAACAGAACAAATGCAAGACACGCTAGCGGTGGAGTAGCAATCTACATCAAAAATCCAACCAGCTGCAAAGAAATTAATTTGTACACTAATTTGGAAGCAGTGGCCATAACCTGTTACATACCCAAAAGAATATGCATATGCAACCTTTACTTACCTAACAGCTACCCATTTACTCGTGAAGAAATAGAAAACGTTATATCGCAAATACCCAGACCATTTATAATCGTTGGCGACTTCAACAGTCACAATACCATATGGGGCTCCAAAAGAACGGACCCCAGAGGAAAAATAATAGAGGAAATCCTGAATAACTCTGACATAATACTAATCAACACCCCTAATAACACCCACTTCAATCAAGCTACTTCAGAAGAAAGCATAATAGATTTAACATTAGTATCATCTCAGTTGGCCGAAAGTTTAGAATGGGAAATCTCAGACGAACTGTATGACAGTGACCACTACCCCATTATGATATACAACCCTGATACAAAATGCATTATTAACAACAATATCCCACTTACATAGAACTTTAAAAGAGCAAACTGGAATAAATTCCAGAACGAAATCGACAAGAATATAGAAAACATTGAACAACCAGCTCCCGATACAAAAGGAAAAGTAGATGACACAGTGAATAGCTTTGTGCAACCTATCCTCTAATGCACTGACACCGCAGTCCCTAAAAGTAGGATCACCACTAAACGACAAGTTCCATGGTGGAACCGCGAATATGAAGAGACTCTAAGAGAAAGCAAACACGCATTTAATGTATACAAAAGACGCAAAACTATCGAAAAAAAAATTATATACAACAGAGCTAAAGCCCTGTGCAGAAGAACCTTCAAAGAAAACCAAAGAAAATCTTGGATAGATTACATATCCGAATTAAACCAACATACCCCCTTACCAACTATCTACAATAAATTAAGAAGGATAAAAGGAAGAAAGACTTCGATAAACATCACAAACTTAATTGATACAAACGGTGAAACCATCCATGACAGTCAAAAAATTGCTGCCAAACTAGCTTCAACATTTGCTGCAAACTCTAGTGACGAAAATTACTCTGCAGAATTCCTAAAACACAAGAACAACCCCCAAGAACACCAGTGGAACAACCAACACCCAAAAAACAACGAAAACGTCGAGCTAAACAACATAAACAGTGAAATCACGATCAAGGAAATTAAACTGGCACTAAGTAAGTGCAAAAATACAAGTCCCGGCCCTGACAAAATCCCATAAATTCTATTAAAAAATCTCCCCCCAAAAGGAATCGAGTTCTTGCGTAACCTATTTAACATCATATGGAAAGAAGAAGTATTCCCCAAACAATGGACGGAGGCAATCATCATCCCTATCCCAAAACCAGGTAAGGACAAAAACTATGCAGCAAACTATAGGCCAATAGCCCTAACATGCACCATGTGTAAACTACTCGAAAAAATCATTAACAAAAGACTAACCGCATATCTTCAAACACATAATATTCTGTCACCCAAACAAAGTGGCTTTAGACAACAGAGGTCAACCCTAGACCACTTGATCTCCTTAGAAACATACCTCTATGGAGCCTATGCAAATAAGCAACACTCGATAATAATTAGTTTAGATATAGAAGAAGCATATGAAATGATATGGAAAGAAAGAGTAATCAACATACTAATCCAGCATAAACTTCAAGGAAAAATTCTTAAATTTATATATAATTTCATCCACCAAAGATACATACGTGTAAAAGTAAACGAAGACCCCCCCCCCATCGAAATTCAAAACGGAATACCGCAAGGATCTGTTCTGAGTGTAACCCTATTTCTCTTATCAATTGACGACATCACTAGACAAATCGAAAAACCAGTCAAATGTCTACCATTCGCTGACGATTTCACCATATACTGTAGTGGAAAAGATCTGGCAATCACACAAAAAGTCCTTCAAGACTCGCTAAAGAAAATACACAAATGGTCAACCACAACCGGCTTTAAATTCTCAACCAACAAATCGGAATACCCACAAATAACCAAAAAACGGAAAAAACCAGAAGGAGGCAACTTCTATATAAATGAGTCCCCAATAAAAGAAACCCACGAACTAAAAATTTTAGGTGTAGTATTCGATAAGAGCATGACATGGAAATCCCATATTATAAAACTAAAAAATGAATGTTCCAAAAGACTCAACATTCTCAAAACATTAGCCGCCAATAATTGGGGAGCAGACGCTACAGTAATACTAAAAACATATAAATCAACCATCCTAGCGAAACTCGACTACGCGTCAATAATATATGGCACTAGTAACGCAGCGAAAATGTTAAACCCTATACAAAACGCAGAACTCCGAATAGCCCTAGGAGCATACCGCACGAGCCCAACCTCTAGCCTGCAAGTGGAAAGTAATATCATGCCCCTAGACATCAGAAGATGGAAACTAACATGCAACTACATATGCAAATTAATGGCATCCCCATCAAAACCCGTACGGAAACTTCTACTTAATAACAAAAACAATAGCTTACACAACAAAAGTAGGAATAAATACACCCCATTACCAGTTAAATTTGAAAACATCCTCAAAGAATTAAACGCAAAACTTCCACTAATAATAGAAAGACCGCCCCACCTCCCGCCACAACTAGTCATCAACATAAACGATCCCATTGAAAACACCCCAAACTCTACATACATCCACACAAACACCAACAGAGACAACGACTTAATAAACGGCACAAAAATAATCAATAACACCAAAACGAACTATATCCTACCCAACTTAATCTCACAAAAATCGAGCCACCTATACATCATACTACTAACTCTGGAAAAACTAGAAATAAATCCGAACACTCCTTACGTCATAACAACGACAGATCCCAATATCATTAACGAAATCTCGAACCCATACAATAACGACCCCCTTCTAAACAAACTCCAACACGAACTTATCAAACATAACAACATAAAACTAAATACAGCAAAGTCAAAAAATGATCTAACCACAATCCCCCAAAAAGAAACAACCATCAACCTACAAGAAGCACCAATCCCAACACAAGACGCCCAAAAATATCTTACCAAAATGATTTATGACAAATGGAACCAACAGTGGCTAAATGGAAAACCCACCAAACTCCACGAAGCAAGAGAAAACATCCACACCAAAAACCCAGCTTTCTCTCTGAACAGGAAAAAACAAGTTTTATTAACAAGACTAAGAATAGGACACACCAAATTGACACACGACTACTTAATATCAAAAACGGATCCACCACTATGCAACAACTGCAATGAACAACTAACAATAAAACACATAATGCTGGAATGCCCCACCACACAATCACAGCGAGAAGCACTAAAACTACCCCCAGATATTAAAATCAGCCTAAACGACAACAAATACCTAGAAAATATAACTAACCTATTGGAACAAACCCATCTATTAAAAAAACTATGAACTACTTGCTCCCAAAAGTGAAATACCCACTATTATACAATACCTCAGACGAACTGTAAACAACTCATGTATGCACATATACTCTGTAAAGACACACACGTTGTACACTAGCAAATGTATAACTAACGTGGTCGCTAATGACTTCCTTAAGCCGATGCGACCTTAAATAAATAAATTAAAAAAAAACAGTTCTGCTTGTTTTATTGTCGGTAACATCATTTTTTGTGCTACAATTTTCAGCACAGAGCTTTCAATGTATGAATTTATCTTGCCTGTAATATTATTTTTTACTGCATCAGGCTTCAATAGCGAAAGTGTTCTCTCAATTGCCATATTATTTCCGTATATAAAACAGTATATTTATAGATTTATTTGATTGTAACTTCTGATTTAATAAAAGCAGTTTTCTATTTATAGTTAACGGTAAACCGTCAAGGAGGTATTCTATAGGTAAATGTTGTAAAAATAACACTATCAAACAAGCTGAGCCTACCACTAGAAAACAAGCTGAATCTACTGCTAAAAAATTGATCAATAATTCAAAATCATCAATTTTTTGTGGAACAAAAGGTTCTTTGATTTTTAATTTGGCTTTCTTAAGTTATTTAGACTATGGTATGTGTGATTATATTCTATAAGAGTAAGAAAAAAGTAAAAAAAAAGGTGCTGCTTTTGCAATGAAAAGAAACTATTCCATTCCTTGAAATGACAATCACAGCACCGCTTGTTTGTTTTGCACTGCCAGATGTGCTGGGCAGTACAAACCTCATGCAATGCGCACTTTTATGTGCTGCCTTAATGATTGCCACATGTTTTATTGTTAGAACTTTTCATCTGCTTGAGAAGTTAATTGAAAAAATAACTAACCGTAGTAAAAAAGAAATAGACGCGGAATTTAACGCTATGGCGTCCGGCGATACCACAGTTGTGACCTTCGCAAAGTATCGCTCGGCGGCCGACCCCAAGCGAAGGAATGTTTAAAAACAGTGCGGACGGCAAAGTGTTAAGAAAGATACAATAAAATTTCCTATCTTTGAACAAAATAGGAAACACACCGAGTATAATTCGCTTAACTCAGGGCGACCACTGAATGAAAGAAGTAGTACCTCTCTTTTCGTTGAAGTTTCACTTTTTCCCCTAAAGGTTCTTTTGATGGTCCTGCAAAGTTGTATAATGCTATCTTTAGCTGCTGTTGAACTTCTTGAAACGGTACCAAGTCTTTTTGTCGATACATTTTTCAACTGGAATTTCACATCCACCAAGAGTAACCTGCAGATATCAGGTCATTTATTGTATGACTGTGTGAGAAATTTAGTGCCTATAACTGAATTTGAAGAGAGTGTAGCTAATTTTATAGGCATCCCAGAAGTAATTTGTTGTAAGCAGTGCGTAGGTGCAAAAGGCTGTCATTTTATTTAACCTTGGTGGACTTGATTCACTGAATGCGGTCCGTTCTTTTTTATTTAACATTTTTTATGACATAAGAATAATCAGTTTACCAAATCCTTTTCGATTTCTTTTAGCAAAGTTTATATCCGCAAAACGAGAATATACTGCAACAAAAAATATATGAGCAAATCGGAAGTAAATCACCAATTTTGGATAATACGAAAGCACAAGTTAATGCTTTAGAACTAAAATTAAATGAAGATGGAAACCATGTACACAAGGTACTCATTTGTATGCGCTATTGGCATCCATTTGTTGACGAAGTTGTTAAAAGTGTAAAGTAGTTTGATCTTGATGAGGTAATTTTGCTGCCACTATACCCTCAATATTCAACTACCACAACTTTGTCATCCATCGAAAATTGGCAAAAAAATGCTAAAAAGCATGGCCTAAAATGCAGTAAAGAAATAATTCATCATTATTATGACAAAGAAAACTTTATTGAGGCTTAGACTAACTTGATAGCCAAGTACTACAATATAGCCAGCAAGATTGGTAAGCCAAGAGTCCTATTTTCAGTTTCTGGCATGAACCTTAGCGTTATTAAAAAAGGCGACCCTTACGATTCACCGGTAGAAAGAAACGTACAGTTAATAGTAGAAAAGTTAGCTATCAGTAACTTACATTGGTCAATATGCTATCAGAGTAGGATTGGTCCTGTAAAATGGCTAGAGTCGAGCACTGAAAGTGAGCTATCACGTACAAAAGCTGATGGTGTACCTGTAGTTTTATCACCTATATCTTTTGTTTCTGGGCATTCAGAAACTCTAGTTGAACTTGATATAGAATACAAAGCAATTATCAAGAATGGATATTATTTTCTCGTACCAACTCTCAGTATTGATTTCTTGTTTATAAAATTCTTAGCCGATTTAAGTATAAATCACCCTTAAAGTCCTGATTTATAGGGCTTTTCCTCAAGGCTTTTATGTGGTACTATAAAAGGGGGTTATTATTTGTTAACTATTTTTAGCTAAACAAGCTAAAAAAGGAATCTAATATACTCGCACAAAAGGTGTATGGTATTTGTGATCATAATTTCAGGAAGCTAATCTTCATCACAACAGGTTTAGCAGCCCTATTGTATAAGATTTCACTGCAATTTTGCTACGAGTTCATTGACAATAATAAATCCAATATCTTTCTTATACGGAATGTTGCTGGACTAATAAAGTTTCCGACATCTATACTATGTATTGCCCTTTCTGCATTTACTCTACAGGATCCAATTAAGGATTACAGAAACCTTGAGAGTAAAAAAGAGCTGGCAAAAGTTGCGTGTAAATCGGCTAATCTTGCAAGCAGCATCATAGAAGCATTGATGATGTGGAAAGCCATCGATTTTTTTACTAGGTGTAATGCAGAAGTAATAAGCCACATTCACTTAACATCAACGACCCTATTTCTGTTTATTTGGGAACCCATAAGCTACTATTATTCATGGAAAAAATACATAGATAATAAGGATCTTGAAAAGTCTGCTAAGTGTAGGAAGGACTTTATTATCAGCACATCAACTTTGCCATTAGGTTTGTTAAACTTTGTATTAAAAGGAATGGAGATTGCAACCATACCAATAAACTTAGGTAATGGCATAATCTATAATTTCAAATTAAGCATAACAGTTAGCATAATATATAGTGCAGTATTTGTTGCAGTTCAGCTTGACAAATTGTTTCAATGTTGAACTTGATATTGCTGGTCATAACCATATTCAACCCGGTAATGATAGTAATGATCTGCCCCATGGCAACACTGTGGGAATGTTAGGCTTAGAGGTGCAAAGATTTTGTTTCTACTGCCAACGCTAGTACTGCTAATTTGCCAACAATACTCCAAAGTGACAGAGTTTTACGTTCCACAACCTGGCTAACATCATCAAAATCACAGTCAGTGGCATTCAAGCTAGAATATACATCTTTCCTGCTATTACATCGGTATAAGTAACATGATGGAGTATCTCCTATGTAGTATATTAGCGGTTCTGCAGAACTGCTTTCAAATATATCAATGATTGGTACACCTTATTGTATAATAACGCTATTGATTGCTATTCCTTCTTTTATCTTTTTCATTTTATGACGCTTTCTTTCCTTGAGATTTTATATTTTCTCTCCACTTGTTGCTGTTATAATGCCCATCCCATATGTGCTATTGCTTGTTTTGATAAAAACGTAAGGTTGTGCTTTTATTTCATATTCTTCATATTTTTGTTTGCACTATAGATAATATTTGGTCAGCTCTAGTCGCTACTGCTCCTAGTGATGATTCATCATTATAGTCAACTGCATTACAGCTTTCTGTAAGCACAGAAATAAGCCATGGGTCCATTTTAAATTCGCTACAAAATTCGGACGCTAATTCTTGATAGATTTCAAAATACTTAAATTTCTGTCTGCTATGCCAACCGTATTGTGAGCTTGATACTATACATTGCTTTACGTCTTTTAGCATGTCTGGAATGTGGCTCGTCATATCAGGATTCAGTATAATAGTATCAGACCCAAATCCTGAAGTTGTCTTTAGCAGAGAGCTTTCTTTTACGATAGCTCCATATGCTTCTATTAAATTATATGCTTCGTCGTGAAAAAGGCCAATTCCAATTTTAAAACCTGCGAGCTGCAGTACTTTCCCTATAACAAATACGTTTTCTTTATACATTTTATTTCGTGTGTAATTCTCCGGTATTATAAGAGTCTTTCTATATTGCTTTATTTCAAAATAACTTATTATTAGTTTTGCTTCTGTTGCTCTTGATGTCTCACTTAGATTGTTGAACCCTGCAAGAAATAAATTAGTGTCCACTGGGCTAAGTTTGTGGCTGAAGTTTCTAAGATCTATAGAGCTATAGAATGGCAATGTAAGACCGTTAAATTTTGCCTCAAACGAATTATTTATGCTCTTTTCCATATCCGGGTGAATTATGTTTTGCATCTACACTTTAAATGTTATAAGGAAGGTGTTATATTATAAGCTGTAATTAAACATACTCAGCAAATTTTACTAAAGATTAAAGTATAATGAGATTCTTATTTAAAGAGATAGAAAAATGATTCAATATGATAACAATAAAATGTATGGAACTACTATACTGTTAATTAGAAAAGATAAAAGCCTAGTAGTAATAGGTGATGGACAGGTTTCACTGTTATGTAATCCGGAGCAAAAAATGTTAGGCGTCCTTCTGGTGATTCTGTAATTGCCGGTTTTGCTGAAGCAACAGCCGATGCATTTACTCGCTTTGAAAGACTAGAATCTAAACTTGATAAGCACCCAGGGCAATTAATGAGAGCATGTGTTCAACTTGCAAAAGACCGGAAAATGGATAAATATCTAAGAAAATTAGGGGCTACGACGATTGTTGCAGATAAATCTATTTCATTAGTAACTACGGGAACAGGTGTTGTTCTTGAACCTGAAGATGGAATCGCAGCTATTAGCTCTGAGGGAAATTTTGCTCCATCTGCAGCAAGAGCTTTAATTGACATTAAAGGAATATCAATAAAAGAGATTGCAAAAAAGGCTATGAAGATACCTGGCGACATATGTAGTTATACAAATCATAATGTAGTTACTGAAAAGGTAGAGGAGTGATATGTCTTCCAAGCAAAAAACCTTGTGTGCTAATTTTTCCAATCAGCCTATAACCCTTTCAGAAGTGTGGCCTTGTAGTAGTGGCACCCATGATGAAAAAAATGACCTCTATAAGGATACTAAGAGTGGTTTTGATTCAAATGACAGCGATATTCAAGTTAATAATAGTCCTTAAGTTTTGTTAGATGACCTGCCACCCCAGAAGTAGTTAAAGAATTAGATAGATTATCAGACGGGATATATCAGACATCATCAGACGGGATGATGCAAAGCATGCTGTTGCTATTGCGCTCAGAAATCGTTGGCGTCACAATCAGATTCCATTTCCATTGCGTGAAGAAATCATACCTAAGAATACATTGATGATCGGTCATACAAGGGATGATAAAACTGAAAAAGCTCGCCGCTTAGCAAAACTTGCCGGTGCACCGTTCATAAAAATTGAGGCAACGAAGTTTACTAAAGTAGGATACGTTGGACGTGACGTTGAATCGATAAAACACGATTTAGTTGATGCAGCAATAGTTTTAGTTAAAGAGAGAGCCCGTAAAGCCTTAGCTAACAAGGCTTTAGTTTTAGCTGAGGAGACAATAGTAAACCCTACGGTAGGCGAAAATGCAACCGAAGAGAGTACACAAATTTTTAGAGAAAGGTTGAGGAATAAAGAGCTTGAGGACGGAGAAGTTTCTATTAACGTCAGAGAGAGCAAGAGAATGTTGCTTATTTTCTATGTACCAGGCATGCCAGATGGGCAAGTTGGTGTGACGAATGTAACAGAAATAGTGGACAAGATGATTAACGGGAGCAAAAAAAGCAAAAACTATTACGGCGAAGGTAAAAGAAGCACGTGAAATATTAATTAATGATGAAAGTGAAAGGCTAATTGATGAAGATAAGATAATCAAAGAAGCCATTGATCTTGTTAGTAATGACGGTATAGCATTTTTGGATGAAATAGATAAAATTGCAACGCGTACAGAAGTAAAAGGTGAAGTAAGCAGAGAAGGAGTGCGACACGATCTGTTACCTCTACTTGAAGGAGCAACTGTTATAACTAAGTATGACCATGTAAAATCAGACTATATATTATTTATTGCATCTGGTGCTTTTCATCAGTCTAAGCCATCTGACTTCTTACCGGAATTTCAGGGCAGATTACCGATCAGAGTAGAACTTAAGGCACTTACTCAAGAAGAAGCTGTGGAAGATTCATCTTTAGAAAATTCAAAAGTAGATAGAGAACGTGTTGGCGTAACTATTCCCTCTGATATAGGTGGTCTTCCATCAATTCAGGAAAATGTTATTACCATGCAGGAAAAAGGGCCCAGACGTGTCAGTCCTTGCAAGTCTAATAAATTTGATAACTGGCCATATTTCTATTAAATACGAATTTACAGGTTCAAACGATTCAGCAGTAACCGCATGTGCAACAGGTGCGCATGCGATCATAAATTCAACAAGAACTATAAAACTTGGTGAAGCGGATACTATGATTGCAGGTGGAGCAGAAAGTGCACTGTATAGAGTTGGAATTGCAGGTTTTGCGTCTATGAAGGCATTATCAACTAAATTCCACGATAAACCGGAAGAAGTTTCAAATGGGATGCAGAACACAATGGTTTTGTTATGGATGAAGGAGCAGGTATATTGGTGCTGGAGGAATACGAACATGCAAAAAAAAGGGGTACAGGAATACATGTAGAACATACTGAATACGAACTCACAGGTGATGCGCACCACATTACAGCACCACATCCAGAAGGGAGAGGCGCATTTAAGGCGGTGCAGCTTGCCTTAAAAAGTGCGCAAATTAATCCAAATCAAGTAGGATATATCATTGCACATGGAACTTCAGCGCCACTTGGAGATAAAGTTGAAGTAATAATAATGAAACTGTTATTTGGTGGCTACGTTTATAAAATAACTGTTTCTTCAACTAAATCTTCTATAGAACATTTACTTAGTGCTGCAGGGAGCGTTGAAACAATATTCAGAATTCTTGCGTTAAATAATGGGATTATTCCGCCAACCTTAAGTTTATATAAACCTTCAGAAGGATGTGATTTAAATTTTGTATCGTTTAAAGCTCAGGAGTATAAAATTCAATATGCACTTTCTAATTCGTTTGGTTTTGGTGGCAATAATGCATCGCTCATCTTTGGACAAGTGTAATCAATTTTGCTGCTGAATATCTAAAATGTACGGACATTATGACCTGTGATAGCTATATTTTCCGTAATTTGCCTTTTGCTGTCGATTTACTATACTTATTTGAAAGATCTAGCTTAATTAAATGCGTAAAATATTAGTAAGTAGTAACCATAAACCTCTGGCTGGAAAAATCAAGATTAATGGCTCAAAAAATGCTGTTTTACCAATAATGGCAGCAAGTCTATTGAGTAGCTTCTCGGTACTTTTGCATAATGTACCTGATTTAATTGATGTGCATCAAATGTTTAAACTGCTTGAGAGTCTTGGAGCGAATGTGAATTTTACACGCAATAAAGAATATGAAGCAAATCATACTTTGGAAATTGATTACAGTATTATCAACAATCACGTGATGCCACACGAAACTGCAAGTACGCTGCGGGCATTTCTTTTAATGCTAGGTCCAATTCTCAGTAGATTTGATAAAATCACAACAGTCTTTCCTCGTGGATGCAATATCGGAAAGCGTCCCGTTGATATGCATATCGAAGCATGAGAAGAAATGGGAGCGGATACTTCAATTAAAATTGAAGTTGAAGGTTGTAATATAAATGCAACAGTGAAAGGAAAGCTACAGGGAAAATAAGTGTCAGTGCGACAGAAAATGTAGTAATGGCAGCAACAGTTGCAGAAGGAGTCACAATAATAAACAATGCTGCGACGAAGCCGGAAGTACTTGATTTAATAGCGTTCCTAAAGGAAATGGGTGCTAATATTGAGATTAGTGATACAAGGATAACAGTAACAGGAGTTGAAGAATTAAATGGATGTGTTCATAAAATAATACCAGATCGCATAGATACAGGCACCTATGCACTAGCTGCTATAATAACCGGTGGTAAGTTGGAGTTACAAAGAATAAGTGTATCTGATATAAGATGTATTGTGAATGAATTGAAGGCTATAGGGACTAATGTTGAACTATATAATGAGGGGGTTATGATTTCCAGAAAAAATTGCTCTATTAGGTCTGTTAACATTGCACCAGATCCATACCCCAACTTTCCCAGTGATATGCAACCACAACTGGTGTCTGCAATGTGCATCGCTGATAGGATATCAGTTATTGAAGAGAACATTTTTGGAAACAGATTTGCACATGCAGATGAATTGAGAAAGTTAGGCGCTAATATCAGCATCCATAAAAGCAAAGCTACTATAAATGGTATAAAAAGCTTAACTGGAGCCAATCTGTTGGAGATATGTGTTTGCAATTCGTGCGCGTGTAAGAGAAGCGGTTGCGTTTTGCGCACGCTGGCGGTGCATGCGTTTTTTCTCTTCGCGTTCGAGTCTGTTGCGGTGTGATTGATGGTCGTTCGAGTGGTTGCAGCGGCGTGTAAATCACATTGTTCGAAACACACAACTCTAACATAATCTGTGTGTCAACAGCAGCTTTGGTACTTGGTTCTTTCGTAGCTGATGGAGAAACTGCAATAAATAATTTGCGTCATTTATGGAGTGGATATGAATCAGTGCACGGAAAACTCAATTCATATCGAGCTGATATTTCCATTTCATCTTGAGGATACTTTATGAATGAAGCAACTAAACGAATTACAGTAAAACAAATAGATGAAGTCTTACATGAAGAACATAGGGTATTATACCATGGATTTATTCGAGTAGTGGATTATATGGGCTCTGATAGCGCTATAGTGAACGCTGCTCGTGTTTCTTATTGCAAGGGAACAAAAGAGATGAGTCAGGATGAAGCACTTTTAAAGTATTTAATGAGACTTCATCATACAACTCCATTTGAAATGTGTAAAACTAAGTTTCACGTGAAACTTTCAATTTTTGTTAAAAGACAATGGATAAGGCAGAGAAACTGCAAATGTAAATGAATACTCGGCGAGATATTCAATACTTGACAATGAATTTTATATACCAAAGCCAGAACAGATTGCAAAACAATCTGATAATAATAAACAAGGTAGCGGTGAAGCTTTTGATCCGGATACCTCAAAGGAAAAGAAGATTCTCTAACAAATGACTCTAATTTAGTACATTCTCATTAAGAGAAATTTATTGAGCAGAGGCTTGCAAGAGAAATTTCCCGAACTAATCTAACGATTAATTACTACACGCAAATTTATTAGAAAATATATCTGCATAACCTCCTTCATTTTTTGAAGCTTAGAGCTGATAAGCATGCCCAATATGAAATCAGGGTTTATGCAGAAGTTATGCTGGATACAATAAAAAAAATAGGTCCCATATGACTACAATGCCTTTATTGAATATTGCTTAGAATCAGCCTGTATTTCAAGAAATGGTCTAGAAATAATTCGAAAATTAACTAAAAGGGAACAAGTTACTAGAGAAGAAAGTAACATTACTAAAAGAGAATGTGGCGAGCTAATGCCAATACTTGACAAACAATCTTAAAGATTGTGACGTTGCATAAGTGCCAGTTACAAAGCCGAACCGTTTCCAGGGCAAGAGAGACCTTTAGTGCACACCATTGGGAGTCCAACGCATTTGTAACACCTATTTTGCACCCTAGATAACAGGGTTCTCTCAGCGGCCTAGATGGCAGCATTCGCACGAGACAGGTACGAGACCACCACGGCACCATCGACACGGCCTCTTGCGGCGGATCTTCGGAATCGGAGAGCGGCCAGGGTACCCGCCGCTCCAGAGTCACTTCACTCGGCGAGTGACACGAAGCCTAAATTGAAAGGCTGTTGTAACCCATCGTGCCACTCAGGGAGGACACACGATGGGAGGGCTGCTCCACAGATGTACGAGAACGCACCGATGGATGGGGACCAGCCGACGCGCGCGAGGTTGGCCACCTCGCCCCGCGTTCTGGAGAGAGGTCCTTAACGGAAAAGCGCAGGGACGTCGCCACGGGAGCAATCTCGCGGGCAAGTGAAGGCAGCGGACCCCGGAAGTGCGGCATCTAATATACCGCCTCGGATCCACGCCGCATGACGAGTTCCAGGGGGACTCAGGGAGGCCCTGCAAAGCAGCCGTCAATCTTCGAACGGCGCTACTAGTTATTGGTCGCGAGATCGCAGGAGACGAGCGAGCCAATCGGGGCACGATGGGGGAAGCATCGCGTGCCGAGATCCTGCCGCACGCAGCGACCTCTGCCGTCTTCTTGTGCGGGACGCTGACCAGGTCGCAGGTGGTAAGTCTTTCCCCATTGTTCTCCCCGATTGACTCGGATTAGATCGGTTCGTAAGCGGAAACTCGAGAGGGCCGTCTCCTAATGGTCGTGTGGGCCGTGTAACAGGAAGGAAGCCTTCGCGGGCGGGTTTCTCGAAGCCTGCGGGCTCGGATAAACGGCAAGTCTGTGGCTTAGCGACGTGATAGCGAACGGTTGTCGCGTGCGGGTAAATCGTCGGCTTGCTGGTGTAACCTCGGTGTAACAGGAGCCACGCGGACGGTTCACTTACGCGTGCCGAACGTACGTTTCAGCCTCGCCGTCGCACGAAAACCTTTGTTACGCGATCATTGTAGCGGGGAACGGGTAACTGCCCGCGGCCACGTGTCGCAGGACAGCGCATGTAATTAATCGCTCATAACTTGTACGCTTCTCGCTCGAATACATCTTTTGTTACCTAAGGAAACCGTGTTTTGACTGGCGTTCTCGCCGTAAGAACACGAAATCCAAAAAATGTTCCTCACCCTACGCTCGAATGAACCTCGCCCCTCTCCGCGCGAAGAGCTAGCGCGGGCCGCGGTTTGGAAAACGGGAGACGCGTTCCACGCCGGTACCGAAAGATACCTGGCTCCCACGGAAAAATCAAGGCGTGGGACGCGTAGTGGCCGGATCTACACGCTCGTCCTAAGCCGAACACGGCTCGGCGGGTCGGTCACGTCACAAGATTTAGGAATACGCGTCAATTTCCTCTGTCAGTTGAATCTCGTTCACCACACTGAATCCTGCTTTTACATCACATTAACTTATCACTTTTATAGAACATCTCGTTAAACTCATCCAAAGTACCAAAATCTTTATTTTGAATAAATAGATGACCATCTGTTATGTATGCCTTAAGCGGGGTAAATGGTTCACCATAATGCTGCGATTCTGGCCGAACAATTTCATTATATAGAACCATTACTTGCTCGTAGTTATATGCAACACCAGCATGATATTTACCACGTACTTGTTCTTCTTCTATTGGTATTGTTTGTTTTTCAATTTCATTACTGCTACTGTCAGTTTCCTGAGTGACTTTTCTTGTTTCCATATCTTTTTGAGCTTTCTCATTACTTTGCTTGCGTATTTCATCTCCATGCAATTCCTTCTGCAGAGCTTCTTCCATGACAGCATAACAATCACGATTGCTTTGCAAAGCTGGTTGATCTTCAACATAACTGCTGTTATCATCCGCTTGCATCTGATCTATATAGTTAGATTCCTCTTCCTGTATAGTATTTTTTGTGACTCCCTTAAGGTAATCAAGCATATCTTTTCCAGTCTTTTCCCAACTTGTAGCATCTGCATATTTTCAATCATTATTGATTACATCCTTTAATTTTCTTCTATCATCTATCCATTGCTCAGCATGCTCAAATAGCGCCCATCCTTCATTACCACGGATATAAACATCAGCTCCATTCTTTATCGGGTACTTTACTTTGTTCAATTGCCCATGCTTTACTGCATGATTAAGTGGTGTCCAGCCTTCACATCAATATTTGCATTATTTTTTATTAAACATTCTAATATCTTTTGATTTCTTAAATTAACAGCAAAGTGTAAAGGTGCTAAATCGTAACTATCTTTAACATTAACATCTGTACCATGCTCTATTAGGTAATTTTTAATCTTTTAGGTAATTTTTCATGCTCATAACAAAATGTAATTGAGATTTACCAGAACTAATATCCCAGAGTATTAATATTATTAATAGTATTAGTATTAATATCTACATTGTGATCTATTAAGTATTTAGCTATCCCTGTATGTTTGAGTTCAATAGCATAATGTAGTAGTGCTTGAGCAGAGATGTTTTTGACATTATGATCTGCACCATGTTGAGCTAAATATTCCACCATATCCAGGTTTCCTAGCTTAACAAAATGGAATATTGGATTGCGTACATTAATATCTGCACCATTGTCCACAAGATATTTTACTGAAGCTGTGTTCTTTATAGCATAGTCGAGCGGTCTGCGATCCTGAGCATCTGGAATATTAGAATCTGCATCATGTTCCACTAAGTATTCAACTATTTTCATGTTTCCGGATTTTATGGCATAGTGCAAAGGTGTTTTAAAGCAAGAGTAATCAGTTCCTTCGTAATAAATACCTTGAGAATTGTGATGTTCATCTTGATCGATAAGATATTTTGCTATTGCTGTATTTCCTGACTTAGTAGCATGATGTATCGGTGTTTGTCCGGCTTTATCTTTCGCATCAACATTTGCGCTATGTTCTATAAGTTCAAAAACTTCATTCAAATTCCCTGATAAAGAAGCGGAGTGCAAACGCGTCGCACCGGTTACCTCATTTGTTTCATTCATGTTTCATATAGTATCTTCTGCATTTTCTTCATCAACTACCCTTCTTCTCCTGGATTCAATTTCACTTTTCACTTTTACTGCCTCTTCGTTCATAGGTTTATCATTAAGTGCAACTTCTGCATTTATCTGACTATTATTTTCCTCCAACTCATGAGATAATTTTCGAGATAGCTGATCACCACTCAAATATGGTTCTTTTGAATATTCAGCGTAATTACAGGGATCAGTGCTGTCTGCTGCATAAAACCCACTTTCAAAGTCTGAGCAAAAATTTTGATTGAGCACAAAAAACACATTTCCATAATCAAGTAGCATGTCAGAAACAGAGCTAACACAATGCAAGAATTCATTGTCTTCATAATCTGCTATATAGAATATTTCGGAATTAAGGGTAATTTCATTTGTCCCTTTACTTTCTGCAGTAAACTGTAAAACTACTGCTGAATGCCCGTTACGTACGTCGTTATCTTTTAACACTATAAACAAGGTAATTTCACCTTTTTCTATGAACTCCTTTAATTTCTCATTCTTTTGATATAATTCTTCTTCTACTTGTCTTTTTCCTCTTATCAATTTCTCTTCTTTTTCAGTCGCTCTATTTTGCGACTGTAAAAATATCCCTTGTGTGATGAAGCTATTTATGTTGCTCAAAAAATTATCGAACTTATGTGATGCAATTGGTGACAATTCACCGTGATAATCAAATACTTTTTCTTTTGCCTTATCATAGTGATTTAGGTTATAAGTTGCATAAAGTGGATAAAAGCCATAATCTGCTATTGACGCACTATCAGATGATAGTTCCATTGAGAATCCATAGTGATTATGTGGTAGATTGGAAGTTAAATATCTACCGTTATCATTCCTAATGTATGGTTCACTTCAACCACTGTGCTCGCTATATTTATTGTAGTAGATATAAAAACTCTCATGGTTAAGATTGAAGTGATCATCTAGGTTATCGAATCGAATTGTACTACCAAGCTTCTCACGCAAAAGATTTTTGCTTTCATCTGTACGCCTCCATACGTGCAGAAATGTAGTATCGATCTATAGGTTCGCCTTTTTCTATCTCAAAGTTCAAAGTAATCTTGTCGCTGACCATTGGTAGCCTCCAAACATTACGTAAATCTATTCATTATTTTATTTATCACTCATACGGTGTGTACAATGAAAAATGTCGCAAGTATTTAAGATTTTCTTCTGTATCTAGATAAGGTAACAGTAATCTGTCATTTCAGCGCGTGAAGCTGGAATCCAGCTTTTAAGTCAAGAGAGCTACGAAAGATTGCTTTACAAGCTCCGCCAGCCACCTTATCATGAAACTGAATCTATTTATTTATCTTTGTAATCTGTGCGGGTTAATGACAAAAAACTTGTGGTATTTGGCGCCTCATGTCTAATTTTTGCACTACGATGCACTATGATGCACTACGTGCATCACATGTCTTTCATATTCATGGGGTTTTACCTATAAAAGCCGAAATGCGATTACAAAGTGTTTAAGACAGCAAAAAACGTCAAATTGGCAAGGGAGAATTTGAATTCTAGCTACTACTGGGTTTGTTTGCCTTTTTTCCTGCTTAGTAAATTTCTTAATCACTTGCGGTGTAGATTAATTACAAGTTAAAAGCAGCTAAATCGCTCTTAATCAAGGGTTATAGAATTAAAAAACGTCGATATTTTAGTACATAGTAAATAGCCAACCACCAACGGGGTTTCTGTTGCTTTTTCTTTCAGTTGGTAAATTTCTTAATGTTTGTAGCTAGAGCAATTTAAGAGACCGAAAATGGTGTCATTCTAGCGCGTGACGCTGGAACCTTGTCTTTATTATGCAGCCATTTCTTTAACCGTTTGAGTGCCAAGGAGCGATTTTGCGCTTCTTCTCAGTCGCTCGAACAATGCCAGCGCTCTGGGCTGCGAATCCGACGATGACAACACGTTCGATTTTTGTCGATACCTAACTTACCGTTACCATTCAGTTTTAGATAATTTAAAACAAAATTGGAAAAATATTACAGTTTGTAGACGTGCTTGTTTTTTTCTTATAAACAATCATGACTATAATAATATAATAAACTTAATAATGTAAAATAGAGTATAACAGAATATGACATGCGCTATCGCGTCCCGTGGCAACTATCGATTGGGAAATAATAATGACTAGTTGCACTCAAACGGTTAAAGTTTAGTTTTCTGGATGCAAGTAGTCTGGGCGCTGGAATGACACCATCTTGGATGGAAACCTATGTCAGCTACTTTCATGACACCCTGACAGCCGTTATCTCGTTACTTTTTAGTGGGATCTAAAGATACCGTGACGGTATCTGCTTTTTCCTTGATCCTAAGTTCGTGCATTGGCAGTCCCTTTTCATCAATACCCGTGCCATCTTCAAGCACTGCCGGAATATTAAATAAATTGCCGCTCTGTTCTTTTCTCTAAATAACCAAATATATCATAAACACTGATTCTCTGGCCAATTATAATAAATGGTGTATCAGCGGTATTACGTCTTGAGGTTATGCATTGTTCAAACTTTTGACAGGCACTGATCAGCGATACCCAAATATAAGCACAGCTTGCATCGTGTAAATCATCAAGGATAATGCAACCACCGTGTTTCCGACCTTCATCAAAATCAAGAGAACATTTCCCAGCTCCTGTGCCTGTTACATGCCCTAATATTGAAAAGCCATTAACAAAACCTCCTACTTTAGTCCTTATTACTCGGGTACATTTGCAACCAACACTCTTTAAATGTGGAAAAACATGACGGTAAAATGAAGACTGAAGTACAATATGTAGTCCATTGATTTTTTCACCACTAAATCTATCTAGTGCATGATATACATAAACTTTGCCCTTGGATTATTGCCGAGTGCAAACGCTGCATGAAATATAAAACCCAGCGTTGTCTAGGCACACATTGGTGGTATGTTCCACCATTGACTGTGCGCTTTCTCAAACACCCGTCGACTAAGGCTGCTGAACAGTACCCACAAACAGTGTTTGCTGCCATCTTCTCTTTTTAAATTTAATTTAATACTAAATACTCGCACCATGCCTTGAAACGCGAAAAAACCAAAACCTTTGCGGCATAAAATGAAGTATCTTAGAGTTAGCATTCCAACATTTTTACCTTGACTTTCCTATGTACACTATTTATTCCATGATTAAGATGTATTTAATATACAGGGTGTCCAAAACTAAGTGTGGGAGCCGGAAATGGGAGATTCCCGGCGAGATACAAAACAATATTTTCCTTTGCAAAAGTGTCCTCCGAAGCTTTGTTAACGAGTTATTAACGAAAAACCTCGAGCAATCAGAGACCGCGAGAAGCGAGAGCTCGGCCGACCAGCAACAGGGAACAAGCTACGCGGAGCGTCTGCTATTCACCGTGCTCGAGGCTGGTACAAGAAACTCAAAATGCTTACGTCAATGCTCAATTTCTCCTAAACAATTGGATGAAAAATTATGAAAAAAATTAGGACCACGTTAACTATTGTAAAAAATAAAAAACGAGAAGAAAGAATCTTAAAATGTTGATTTAGTAATGTAATGCAACAGCAAAAAAAATAAAGAGCAATGTTTTCGTAGTTCCTACGGATTGTACGTTACTTTACTGTGTATTAAAACATTGAAAAACCTTTAACAATACTTATTTCATACTGAATGAATGAAAATTGGAAATATTAGTTGCTGCAATCGGTAAAAAGTATGGAAACATTGATTTTTACTCTTTGAATTGCGACGGACCAAAACAAAAAATGTTTAAATGACTTGATATTAATAATATGACTACAGTAATAGAAGTAATTAGTATTCGTGTAACTCACCCATTCCAAGACGAATTCACCTGCTGCATGAACCCTTGCTCCATTGTGTCACTATGGGGATCCCGATCACCGAGGGATGATGTCCAGGTAGCGTTGATGGCAGGTACAACAACACAAGAAGCCACTTTATATTTACAACACTTCGCGGTCAGTAATACTGATCACTTCACTAAACGAGCACTTCACCTTTTAATGACCGACAGCCGATTACTTTGAAACGTTCTGTGGCATTCTGTAAATAAAGACAAGATGTTACACAGTTCGGCAGCGAAATTACGATCGATACTGACTATTTTATCCGAAGTCTCTTTCCTCGTGCCCTCGCATCCCTCCAGCACAACTTTTCGGGGTGCAGCTTCGTCGAAATACTCGAATTTGATTTGCTAGCTGACACCAACAACGTTGGATCATCCTCGGTTACTTTTTTTAGTGGAGGTGGCAGTCTCTCCTTCGAGTCAAAAAAGTCACAAGCAAATTCATTGGAAAAACAAAGGCATTTCTGATTAGCGTAGCAGAACTTAACAAGTGTCTCGTAGACGTGGCCGTTTATGGTCATAGTTATTGCCTTGCCTTGTTCGAAGGAGCCGTCCGTACCCGAGACTGAAGGCCGCGAGGGTCGCGTTGCGCTTACCATGGAAGTCCTTTCGATGCATTCGGAGGGATGAAATATGGAATTGCCCGTTGTTAAAAAGCGAGTTGGGAAAATTCTTTTGCCCATAAACATTTGGTCAACGAATGTCTTGCAGAGACTATTCCGTCGCAGTAACGGGGGTTAAATACATCAATTGTATTCGAACCCCTCTACCTATCTTGATGTCTGCGTCTTGCGACCGAGCCTTGCTTATTATCCCGCCGCACATGTAGTGACCGTGCATTTATTCGTATTGTTTGCCCTGCAATCTTTCACAATATTTTTATGAAACAATCCGAAGGAAAAAAAGTATTGCTATTGTATTGCATTTAATTTCCAAGTGGTTTATAAAGGAGGTTCTAATTTTACATGTACCTAAATGTATTTACGTGCATGTAAAAGTTCCGTCAAACTTTTAATACATGAGAAAGCCTCCCCTATAGGTCGAAAAGGTTTACTAAAATTGGGGAAGAGAGGAACAAACGTCGGATGATCACTGTGTGTGTGTGCCGTAATAAAATGCATGCCTGTCGCAGGACTCTGATATTGAAGTAACTAAAAAATGAGAATACAATTGTCGTATTTTCTCCTCATTGACGAGTTTGTCTGTCTATGTGAGACATCCATTGACCAAATGTGTAACGTTCAGAGGCTTTCCCCAACTGGCGTTTTAACAACGGGCAATTCCATATTTCATCCGTCCGAATGCATGAAAAGGACTTCCATGGTAAACGCGACGCTACCCTTGCAGACTTCAGTCTCGTGTACCGATGGTTCCTTCGAATAGGCTGGGCAGTACCTGTGATCATAAAGGGGCACATCTGCGAGACACTCGTTACGGACTTCACTCTTCCCCACAAATTTGCTTGCGACTTTCTGGACCCGAAGAATAGACTACCACCTCCACTAAAAAAAGTAACCCAGGAAGATCCAACCTCGTTTGTCAAATTCGAGAATTTCGACGAAGCTACACCCCGAGAAGTCGCGCTGGTGGGATGCGGGGGCACGAGGAAAGAGGCTTCGCAAAATATCGTCAGTATCGATCGTAATTTCGCCGCCAAACTGTGTAACATCTTGTTTTTGTCCACGGAATGCCGCAGAACGTTTCAAAATAGTCGATTGTCGGTAATCAAGAGGTTGCTCGTTTAGTGATGTGATCAGTGTTAGTGACCGCGTAGTGCTGTAAATGCAAAGTGTCTTTTTTCTAGTCTTGGATACCTGCGATTAGCGCTACCTGGGCATCTTCCCTCAATGATCGGGATTGGCACAACGACCTAATGGAGCACGTGTTCAAGCAGCAGGTGAATTCCTCTCCGAAAGGGTGAGTTTTACCGATAGTAATTAGTCGTATTACTGGAGTCATATTATTAATCCCAATTTATTTCAACATGTTTTGCCTTGGTCCGTCATAATTAAAATAAAAGTCAATGTTTCCGTACTTTTTACCGATTACAGCAACTAATTCAACTAATTTTTGTTCGTTCGTTATGAAACAAGTATTATTGTACAGTTTCGAATGTTTTGATACACAGTAAAATAACGTACATTCCGTAGGAACTACGAAAATATTGCTTTTCTTTACTATAGCATTACTTTACTAAATCGGCATTTTGAAACTCTTTTTCCTCGTTTTTTAGGTTTTACAACTTTCTTAACTGTTTTACAAATCTGAAAAAGTTCCACAACATTTGTTGCGATAGCTAAGGTGTTCCTAATGCTTATCATAACTGTTTGTCCTATAGTTTATGGAAAATCAACACCAACATTGTCTTTTTTTTACAACCTGGCTAATAATTTAAAAATCTGAAAAAATTCCACAATATCTGACGCGATAGTTAGCGTGTCCCTAATTTTTTTCATAATTCTTCACCTAATACTTTAGGAGAAATTTGGCAATAACGTGTAAAGGTCTTGAGTTTCTTGTATAAGCCTCGAGCACGGTGTTTAGCTGACACTCCGCGTAGCTTGTGACCTGTCGCTGGTCGGCCGAGCGCTCGCTATTCGTGCTCTCTGATTGTTCGGGGTTTTTCGTTAATAACTTGTTAACAAAGCTTCGGAGGACATTTTCGCAATGGAAAATGTTGTTTAGAGTCACCCCAGGAATCTCCCATTTCCGGCTCCCGCACATAGTTCGGGACACCCTGTATATCTCGCTTTATCACATAATAGCACCAACTTAAGTGTTGGTGCTATATTGCAAACTTTCCTGCAGTTTTACCAAACTCACCTAACATTTGATTCATGGCTGCCCAACGATCATTTCAAGATTTTCCGGAAGAAGTGTCCCTACCACCTAGGTTTTGACCAATTTGTGCACTAAGCCCATATGCTCCGACAAGATTTTCCAGCCCTCCTAAAGATGAGCTGATAAAGTCGTTCAAGCCACGCGACGTAGGTTAAGAGTTAAAACTAGCAACCTTAGATAGACCATAGCTCAACTGATCAAGCTCACTTGCTCTTAACTGAGAAAGTTGAGAGCAAGTTAAACTTAACTGAAAGAGTTGACTTGCTCTTTCCAAGTCCTTCAAGACTATTCATGAATTTATTACACCGACAATACAATTCTTTTTTACTCCGTTATTATTTCCAAATTGGCGATTAGCTTTAGAAGTACCGAAAAGAGAGTCAAATAAATCGCCTAATACCAATTCCCGCTATACAAGTGTAACGTGCGTAGCGCGCTCGCGTTGGTCGGCGGAATGTTTTCTGCTCAAACGCTACGCGCGTTATCAGTGCACTCGACAGTAAAGTAGAGCAGTTACTTCACCCTCGATTATAGATCAATTACTGTGGATTCGTTTTCGTCTAGTCTTATACAGGCCCCATAGTGTATACTTGTTCGAGGAAGGTGGAGGCTTGTTTGGAGGTCTGATTATTAAATATACTTTATTGCGGTTGCAATATTAAAATAGGTAATATATTCTGATGATAAACACAATTTAAAGAACATTAAACAGGAAGGTCAAGTAAAACAAAAATATAAAGGAATTACAATAATAGAAGAAATGAAAAGAATGTACAATGAGGGACTCACCAATCTACTGGTTACTTCTTTACAAATTATATATATTTCTCCTTGAATTGCTTTATCCGATTTTTCCTGATCTTTATCTGATTTCCAAATACCTGGAGTACTATAGACTGGATATACCTGGAAAGCTACACACACGCACACATACACATAAACGATTAAAGATATTACTATATTATTAAGCCGAATACTATATTATTGGATATTAAGAAATAATTAAGAAAAAGAGAACTATTTGAATTCTAAAACTAATCGAAACTTTAAACTATTTGAAATTTTGATACTATTTGAGATTTTACGTGCGGCTATGAGTCTATTCACTACCGGCTCACTGCTCTTCTGAGTGAATCTCTGCTCGAAGCTATTAAGAGAAAACTAATAGAAAACAAAGTAATTAGCCCACGGGCCCCTCGTCGCGTACCTCACGACCCGTCAACGAAGAGTGTCGAGGTTTGGAGCACTCGGCGGGACCCAGGCTGAGCTAGCTACCAACAAGCTGAAGCTGCATTATTGTAACTTGACGGTAAGTCGCGGCCGCTCTCACGAGGCTCGTCTGAAATCACGTGTGTGTGCATGGTATATGAGTTCTTCTGATTCTGCACTTCTCAACCAGTAGGTTTGGTGATGTTCTCACCCATTCTAAATTCTGAATCCGCATTCTTACACACTCGCATTCATTCGCACAATAGTAATCCCGGATATATGTATATAAAAATATGTATATGTATGAAATAAAAAATTAGAAGGATAATAATACAAAGGTGAACATTATAATTTTAACAATGAGGCAGTATGTTGGCAAGTATTTGGGAAATATTCGCAAAACTATTGCATCCGTTCTGATGGCAATTTTATTATAATTAATTTTATTGGAGAACCACTGGGCGTCCAAAGATTCTATGTATTAACCGGACGTTAATATCGGGTTGCTGCAACGGCAGCTCGTTGCAAGATTCGAGAGACGTTCGCGACTTACTTTATGCTAACGCCAAATATCGGGTGGCAACTAACCGTCTCGACGACGGCAATTCCTCGTAGGAAAGAAAAAGAAAAAAAAAAAATTTTTAATCGTTACGGAACGTAACACAAGTAACGGATAGACAATAATGGAAAACAAGCCATACTAGTGTAAGGAAAATAGCGAGATTTAAATGGTGTTAAGGTCAAAATTATTGGATAAAAAAGTGAGCAAAAGGAATGCTGAGGAAAGTAAGAAATAATGCATATGTTGCAAAAAACTAAATGCTGTAATTGCAGCAAAGAGCATAGTATAACAGCCGTAGCAAAAATACGTTGCATTTCGAGAAATGCGCTTACTGCATGACCTAAAATTTGGCAGAGAAGAAAAATTATTTGCTCCACCTTAACGCCGTAGAAAAACTGTATTGAACCAAAGCCAACTTGAACAAGTTGAAGCATGGATACAAGAAAACCCCAACATTACCACTAAAGAAACGAGAATAAGAATTCAGGAAAAGTTTGGTTTAGCAAGTCTATAGTACACCGTAATATGCAAAGAATAAAATTCTCATATATCACACCAAGACCAGTGCATAACGGACAAGGTAGAAGTGAACAAGAGGAGTTTTAAAAAAATCTTAATGAAACTATAGTATTTTCTAAAACGAATGTTAAACGCCTAAAATGGTATTACAAACTCAAAGGTGTAAGTCTGTACACTGATGCATTAGAGGTCTGAGGCGACTTTTGATGGTGTGCTAACAATGCTCTATCGGATTTAGATCAGGTGAATATGTTGGAATATAAAGCAAATGACAGCAAGAAGACTCTATTAATGACTTTGTTTTGGGAGTTTTATGGAATATAGCATTATCCATAACTATGGTTGTATTACGCTGCAATTGTGGAAGTAATACTTTAAAAAATATATTATACCTTTATCATTCGCTTTTGTAAATACTGTAAAACAGAAACAAAAGTGCTGTTTATTGCAGCTTTTGGGTAATTTAATGGTAAAAATTGTAGAGAGAAATTTTATACACTATAACGTATATGATACTTTCCCTTAAGTTGACACTATTGCCTGAACAGATACACTCGGACTTTTCGTATAACTATATCTACTATATTACTCGATACAGCATATGCAGTGCGAACTTTGCTTTGATCGAACTTACTGGACACAGAGTCTATCGCTGTTTTTTTGAATACTTCTTGAGGTAAGTTAATTACTAGCTTTATTGTTGTGCGTAATTTTCCATTGATTTGTACTGCTATAGTTACCCTATCGTCAACTAATAATGATTCATCAGCTTTTGGCCAAGGTTGTATGCCTTCACCTCCTATTCCTTGCTATAGGCTTTCAGTTAGATGTGGTATGAATGGTTCGATTACTCTGATTAATATACATATGCCTTCATCAATAAGAAATTTTCTAATTTTTACATCTATTTCAGCTATTAAATTCGTCACCTCACGAAATTTTGCCACTGCACAGTTTAATCTGCAGTTTTCCAAGTCATCTGAAGGTCCGTGTAAGAGTTTATGAATTTTTTTTCTGTACTCTAGAAATCCACCCGTAATACTTTCATTATCATAATGTATATTTAGAGGTCTCAGCTGCATGACCATACGCCACAATTTACTTATATAACGAGAACAACCTTCCACTCCATCATCGGACCATTCCATATCTTTTTCTGGAGGAGTGTCGGACAACACAAACAAGCGAGCAGTATCAGCACGATACTTTTCTATGACAAAATTTGGATCGACTATGTTGTTTTTCGACTTGCTTATTTTTTCAACTTTGCCCACTTGAACCTTAGCTCCCTGTACAATCAACTCTTTTGCTTCTGCGGGAAATAGCCTCTTACCATTTTCATTCTTATAAGTTGCATGGCAGACCATTCCTTGAGTGATTAAAGTAGAGAAAGGCTCTTTAACAGCAAAATAGCCACATTTGTTTAAAGCACGGCAGAAAAATCGTGAGTAAAGCAAATGCAGAATTGCATGTTCTTTCACACCTATATAATAATCAACAGGCATAAAACGATTACATACATCTATGTCTATTGATTTATCTTCACTACAAAATGCATCAACGTACCAGGAAGACTCAGAAAAGGTGTCGAATGTATCAGTTTCACGCTCTGCTTGCTTTCCACATTTTAGGCAACCAACGAACTTCCAAATTGGGTACTTATTCAGCGGATTGCCACCAGTTTCAAATTCTATATCTGCAGCTAGAACCACAGGAAGGTCTTTTTCTGACACTTTCACAGTTTCACAATCATTACAATATATTATAGGTATAGGGCAATCCCAATGACGTTGTCTCGAAATTCCCCAATCATGTAAACGGTAGTTTGTTGCTTTCTCACCTGTTCCTTTTTCTTTCAGCTCTTTAGTGATTACTTCCTTTGCTCTACTTATCATTAATCCGCTTACGAACTCAGAGTTAAACATTATCCCATCAACGACCTTCAAGGTCTCTATAGTTTGTGCACACTCTTCACGAACTACGGGAATAATCGGCAAGTCGTATTTCTGTGCAAATTCAAAATCACGCTGATCACGTGCAGGGCAACCACAAATCACGCTTTCCCCATGTTCCATCAACACAAAATTCGCTATATAAAGCGTCAATTCCTTATCAAGTAATGGATGGTTGACGTTTAATCCGGTGTAAGCTCCTCTTTCTTCATCATTCTCCCAATTTATTTTTATGTTATCGACAAAGTCCTGTATTTCTTTATTTTTTAAATCCTGTACAATAGGGTGCTCTGCTGCCACTGCACAAAAAGAAGCCCCAAATAAAGTATGAGGATAAGTTGTAAAAACCTCGAATTTCTTATTTAAGCCATAGAGTTGCTCCTTCAGATTTGCCTATCCAACGCTCCTGCATTGTTTTGACTTTTTCTGGTCAATTGTTCAAATTTTGCTGGCACTTGAGTATGTCTTCAGCGAAATCAGTAATCTTTCAAAACCATTGGGACAACTTACGTTTTTCAACAAGTGCAACTGATCGCCACCATTTTCCATCAACCACCTGTTCATTTGCAAGCACAGGTAGGTCCACTGGATCCCAGGTAACCCATGACTCTTTTCGATAGGCAAGCTCACGGTCTAAAAAATCCAGGAAAAATTGTTGTTCGTGTTTGTTAGAATATGGCTTTCCATGCGAACGTGCCTTTAGACCGGGCGAATGAATCTGCGCGTGTGTGTGAGAGACAGAAGAAGTCGAGTCGTGCTAAAGAGAGGATCACGTGCTAAGCGCGAGAGCATTATTATAACTAAAATAGGAATAATAAGCAATAAACTACATATATACATATTAATAACAAGTTTATTATACATTTAATCCACGCTCCTCATCAAAAGTGTTCGTAGTAATCAGGCTCACATGTGGAGAGTTCACGCACCCAATTATAATAAAGACATTTAGATTTCAACCGTATACGCATATTACCTATATTCTCTTTTGTCTATGTTTCAGGGCTAATATTATTGTCCCTTGCTGTATTTTCAGCTGGTAATCCAAACGCATCCCAGTCAATTGGATGCAAAACATCAAATCCACGAGCTCGCTTGTAACGCGCTATCACATCCTTATTTCATAGTTACGTAAGAGCCCCATATGAATTTTACCGGATGGATATGGAAACATCTCCAATACGTAACATTTCTCTTGTTCACTATTCTTGCTTACAGAAAAATCCCATTTACCTTGATAAAATTTTTCAACACTTTTAAAATCATATTTCATATAAATGCAAATTCAATTACAATTTACATGCATCAAAGGATCAACCGCTTGGCCATTATGCCGTATTGTGAAACACATCTGTGGATCTTTATCTTGTGTTCCTGATTTACCTGCATGTCGTATCAGTTGACCTTGCTTTACTTTATCACCAATTTTAACATGTATGTTTTTTAAATAGGAGTACATAGTCATGTAATTACATTTGTGTTCTACTATAATTAAATTTCCATACCATATCATCTCTTTGCCTACATATACCACTTTGCCGGGTGCAGAGACAACAACATTATTTCAATTTCGAGCAGCAATATTTATGCCATTGTTACGCACCGGTTAAATCATACCATAATATGTATAGTATTTCAACAGAAGTATTGCTTCAAACCGAGTGTCCCTGTAATCTGGTACTTTGACAACCTCAGCGTTACACTAACCGGGCAGGTGTCAAACGTGTGTCGATAACCAGCTTAGTATATAATTCGAGTTTTAATAATAGATTTCGCAAGAGTAAGCATCAATTGCGGCAGGTCATTCGGCCCCACCATTCGAACAAAATTCCAATCAACTCCTTTAAAGCCTGGCGTAACCTTTGTCTCACGCCGATTCCTGTACCCATATTCAAGTAAGGAATATTTCGCCTGTCCGTAGTCAGTGTCAGGCGACGTAAACCCGCGAGTGAGAAACCTTTGTAAGTGTCCTAAAGCTGAGCTATTGGGTCTTCGTTACTCCCTACCATCATAGTTATAAAGTAAATCAATTATTTGAAATCATACTTGTAATAACGTCTCATCTTATGTCCGGAACGAGATATAATGTTACGGGCGCAATCCGTAACTCCGTTCGTTCGTATCGCTTCTCTTACGAACGGAATCCGTAACTCCGCCCGTCACATAAACAAACACACCACAGGTTAGTCATGGGAGGTATTTTTCTGGAGAAAAATATACTTCTATGCGTTCTAACGTCTAGTCCGAGCCACTACTCTGTCTGTGAATTAAATGTGCTGAGACAGTGAGAAATGGTAGTATGGTCGCGATAACACAGTGGCTGTGAAAAGGAAGCTCGGCCACGATGCGCGGGTATATCTAAACTTCTATTAATGAAATATCCAAGGAGGATAAAGGTAAATGGGTTAGGAAACCATCTAGTCCCATACGGGCCCCGCTATGCGTGAATGATTTTCACGAGAGGTGGAGGCTTATGCTAATACTGCATTTGGAAAGGTGAAGTAATCAGCACAAAGTATATATGAAGACAAAAGGAAAAAATAAATGTATTATAGTCTCTGAGACTTTAACAAGTTGTTATTGAATTAACAGCAAGATTTACAACAAGATTAACAACAGATAATCGTATGCATAAACAAAAGAAAATTGAAGAGAAAAGAATTGAAATGCACCACGGTGAATGAGCACACAACCGTAAAATAATTATAATAATAATTATTATTATACGAATAAGTATTATATAATAAAATAAGATGTTAATCACAATTATATGACGTTAAGAAATGCACGCATCGTATGAAAGAAAGAACAGAAAATATTCACATATGTGATCGCAACCGAGATATTGAACCGTGCTGTGCACGTGGATTATCCCGCGCCAAGGTGGCCGTAAGGACACCAAGGTAAATCCACGATGTCGACTGGCGATATCGATGTCCCTCAAACCACGTGGCGAAACAAAAGGCGATAATTCATGTACAACAATGAGAAATTAATATATAATCAATACACAAAGAATATGAAAGAATTCCAGACAATTATATATATAAATCAAAATCAGACAATATTCAAAAGACTCACACAGTCCAAGAAATCAACGTAATCAATTCTTTTCCGGATAACAGATCCAATAATGAGCCAAATCAAATCCTTAGGGTATGCCAGTTCGGTTGTAAGATGCAGTACGATACATTGTAGACTATGAATGCTGATAATGCTGTAAAGAAAAAGAGAGCACACGCGGAATGGTTAGAGAATTGAATTTTAAATCGAACTATGGTTTTCTGAACGATTTGCCGAATTTTTCGTGGGCGATTGAGTCCATTCACTCTCGTCAATCTACGCTCGAAACAATTAATAATTGAGAAAATAACAAAAAGATAGAGGGAAAGAAAGAAATAGAATATAATTACACCCACGGTCTCCCGTCACGCACCTTGCGACTTGTCGACGAAGAGTGATCGATCACGGAAATCAGGATAGGCAGGATCCTTCGAGGATCACCAATACAGTGATCTTTTGCCGTATCCGTGAGAGGTCCTGACGAATCAGGTGAGGCAGCGTGCGGGAGCCGTCGCGCGATTTGTCAACTCGCATTTCGATATATCGCGTGTGCTCTACTTCCGGTTTCCTTCACAATTCACAGGTTGCTCAATATTTTGCGCAATGCTACACATGAACAACATCCTCTATTACTCCTTACAATTAACGGCGGTCAATAATTATTAAACTTGTTGTAATAATTTACACAAGTTTTTCACACATTCGCGGGAAACGCTCGGCGTTTTCGTCGCGTGGTATCGTCGCTTGCGCGTCGCGTCGTGTCGCGCGCTGTTTACAGTTTTTGTGCGAATTCCAAAACCAAACGCGAAAGGTTCTCATTCCAAATTCTTGACACGCCGTCACATTACAAAGTTTTCCGCAATTACTCGCAACCGTCCCAATTCATGCAAGATACAGGTGCATTGGTACCCTATGAACAATTTGCAATTAGCTCCAACAGGCATCACGGACAACAAGATGCTTGACTTGCAACAGAAGGTGTTGACCACACTCTCGGTGCACACTCATTCAAGCGCATGAGAACCAGCAATTCCAAACATCGTAATGTAACTATAGTTGTTACGGCTAAGGTGTTCATGCTCACCTTCTCGAGGCTTCAGAAGAACACACACACGCACACATACATCCTCACAATTCTCACACATTCACACACACTCGCGTCGCCGACTTTCGACGACGATTCCAAGGAGAGCGTATAATACAACCACAACAATTATAATTTAGAATTTTGAACGCCAAAGGCCAGAATGTGCCAGACTAGGAAATTCCATAATGACAAAGCATTGTCGTGACACACCCCGGCCGACGTAATGGCCGAAAGTAAAAAATCCGAATAATTTCCTGTTCGGAACGTAACAATAATAAATTAAACTGTTGGTACACATATACGTAAAGGGTTAAGTGACAACAGCCTGACCAATTTCCAGTTCCCGAACATTCCGACGATCCCGAGGAAGGCATACATAGCCTAAACCACTTATAAATACTGTATACAAGGTGTTTCTAAATTCATGGGAGAACTCGGAGATGTAGGTAGACGACAAAAAAATGAACCGACAACTTCATATGCAATATTCTCGGAAACGCTTAGTTTGTTTGTTATACGCGATTTTATATTTCGTAAAATACCGATGTAACAGTTACACATCCCCTTTAAGGTTAGTATCTGGGCTTCGACGAGGCCTCGAGCTTTTAAAGATCTGGGCATTTCTGGGCCTAAGTGAGCCTCTGGCGACTTGCAACGCGTGTAGAGAGACACTTCATCGAATGGGAAAGCATTCTTTCTAATTGAAAATACTATTGAAATTTATCTACGATTAAGGGGTTGCTTTGGCATTTTTAGAAAGTCGAAAATTTTGCTCTCTCATAAAGGGATAGCTTGAACCTTTTTAAATAACGTGGAAAAGATTTCGTAATTTTTAAAATATTAAAAATGAAATTCGGTTTCAATGCACTTTCATTTCTCAAAATGTTTCTGAAAATTCAGCAGTCTTTTCGGAAAAGTCTAGAGATATGTTTGCGTGGGGATGGAGGCTATTTCTAACATCAATTATAAACCTATGGTAAGTCCTTATTATTCACACATAGCATTTTGCTCGAATACTTTAGTTGGAGTGGCGTTAAAAGTTTACATGTAAAAATACATTTTGAAACATTTTGAGAAATGACAGTGCATTCAAACCGAATTTTATTTTTAATATTTTAGCATGAAATCTTTTCCACGTTATTTGAAAAGATTCAAGTTATCCCGCTGTGAGGGAGCAAAATTTTCGGCTTTCTAAGAATGCCAAAGCAACCCCTTAACCGTAGATAAATATCAGTAGTATTTTCAATTAGAAAGTATGCTTTTCCATTCGACGAAGTATCTCTCCACACACGTTGCGAGTCGCCAGAGGCTCACTTAGGCCCAGAAATGCCTAGATCTTTAAAAGCTCGAGGCCTCGTCGAAGCCCGAACACTAACCTTAAGGGCCTAGGATCAAATATGTCAGGGCGGTGACATTATCGACAAAATTAGGCAAAAACAGAGGTTCACGCGCTGACGCTTTACGTCCTTATATTGGAAGGTTTTGAGCTGGAAAAGGACTCATTCGATAGAGGAAGGTTCAATCTAGCCCGCGCTGGTCATTATTTAATCAGATTCTGCTGATGTTCACTAATATGAGTGATCAAAGTAAAGCAAAAATCGACAAATTCACAGCCATGAAATCTAACCATTTTTAGCTAATTTACAGATTGTTCTGAGGGAAATTACGACCAGCGCGGGCTAGATTGAACCTTCCTCTATCGAATGAGCCGTTTTCCAGCTGAAAACCTTCCAATATAAGGACGTAAAGCGTCAGCGCGATTTTACAGTGCTTTTTGCCAGGTTAGAGGTAAAACAGAATAAAAAACTGACAAGTTTAGTTCCGCTTGAACACACAAGGCAGCGCCTAATCAGGAGGCCCGTGCTGCCCTAAGTTGGCACGCGAGATTCGAGAATTTGACGGACGACTACACATGCAACTATAAGAGCTGCGTGTTTCGTTCATGACCCACAAGAAGTCCCATGAAGAGTCATTCCGAGTGACATTGTAAGGTTCGAACAGAAAGTGAGCTCGGCGGTTCGGACTGCTTCGGACGGCTTCGGAAAGACGCTTGAAACGCTTAGGTCCAAGTCACCGGCAAGCGCAACAAGGCACAAGCAGCCTTTTTGATATTATAGGTATTTTCACGTTTCGACTCGGAAGAAGATTCTTCGGTGAGATCTTCAAAAATTTTTATGAAATTTTGAGGGATGAATTTAAAGATCAAACGATGACATTCTCTGTGTATCTTGTATGAAAAATGAAATTAAAACAAGTTTATGTACAAGCTGATACAATCGAGAAAGAGCGATTCTACATGCAATAATAAACTGAAAATAAAGAATGTGAATTGTTTATAATATTTGTATGTTCTTAGGTCTGGGTTAGGTCTGGGTATATACAAAATAAAAGGAGACATGCTAAAAATACATTAATTTAATATATTTACTTTTTAACGATAATAATTTATAATTAAATTTTCCCCCTGTTCCCGCGTCTTCACCCCAGTCTAGGACCGCGGTTGCTGCAGCGACCCCGACTGCGGCTTCTCCCATACTTCCACTTGCGGATTCTCTTTTTAATGTCCCGAAATTACAATATGAGAAATAGACACATATTACTCACAAAGTTTACTTCGTTCTTGAACAAAAAACGAATAGATAAATTACTTAGCGCTTTAGCATAAGATCTACGTACCTTTTGTCGTCATGCCTCCACTAAAGCTTGCACCGACTCCGACGTCGGCGTCGGAGGCGGCGTTGGTGTCGGCGTCGGCGTCGGCGCTAGCTATAGAGGAGGCATGACGACAAAATGTACGTAGATCATAAGCGATCTTATGAAAGAGCGCTAAGTAATTTATCTATTCATTTTTTGTTCAAGAACGAACTAGATTTCGTGAATAACATGTGTCTATTTTTCATATTACCGTTCTGGGATTTTAAAAAGGAAGTCCGTAAATGGAAGTACGGGAGAAGCCGCGGTCGGGATTGCAGCGAAAACCATGATTCTGATGATTATAAATATATTAAATTAATGTACTTTTAGCAACGTCTCCTCTTATTTTGTATATACCCAGAGCTAACCCTGACCTAACCCAGACCAAACCGGAAGGAAAAACGAATTGGAAATAATTCGCCACATATACAACGAGATAACTAAAATTCGTTTACTCTTATTGTATGTAAGTAAATTAATAGGAAATCATCATGAACTTGTTTTAATTGTTTTTAAAGGCTGGTATCAAGAACGTAGAATGTGTGAAACTTGTAAGTATATCATCTTTTACATTCAAGTTATATAAATTCGAAAAGTAATTTTTACTAAACTGATTTATTTTTGCAGATCAAATCAGAGTTTACACTCGAAATATTTCGGGAGTGACTCATGCCGCTCAATGCCGCTTACGGGTGACTTGCACCAAACCATAATAGCGTTTTAGAAACACAAGAATAAGATATGACATTTGCCTTCCCTCTTGTCTTTCCGAAGCTATCTGAAGTGATCCGAAGGGCCGAATTCGCGTACATATGGCACGTATAGTAGTGTGTATAGTGGAGGGGGAATCATAGTGTGGCTCCTTCTCGCATTCATTAGGCAGCCACATGTCTGTGGATAATTTTATTTCTGTAAAGAAAACTGTAACGGCAGATACCGACTAAGAAATCTCGTAAAGTCACGTGACTACCCTAGGCCCTTAAAGGGGATGGGTCACTGTTACATCGGTATTTTACGAAATATAAAATCGCGTATAACTAACAAACTAAGCGTTTCCGAGAATATTGCATACGAACTTTTCGATTTATTTTCTTGTCTTCTACCTACACCTCCGAGTTTTCCCACAAATTTAGAAACACCTTGCATAGTCCCCGGTAGCGTACGCGAGACGTAACACCATCCTTACACATTTCATCAGAAGAGGTAGCTGAAATAACTGTACCTTTAGCTGGCATTACAAATTTGCAATTTACCCCCACGTTTTGTGCATTATTGTTATCTTTGTATATCTTGTTTATGATGGCTTTTCTGTTTCCTTTTTTATTACAGGCTCCCTAATTAAATGGTACTCTCTTGTATATCGCAGCTCTCTTTTTCCGTAAGATTCATCGCCTTTAAGCAGCACAGGTGCAGGTTTTTGCAGGCCGCAGCCTATTAATATTGCTAATAATGTTAGAAATAAAGGTATATGCCACATTTTAGATATATCAACTCTTACAGAACTCCAAAATATTAGCGAGACGTAGAGTTTCACACCTATTCGTTACATTCCTCGTTATTTATTTTACTAATTAAATAATCCCTCAAATCAGTAAGTTCTTGCAACAAATTCTTTGGATCACGATTAACTTTTATATCATTACCAAATTCATTTTGCACTCCTTTTATTGTATATCCTTTATCATATAGCATGTATTTTACTTTCTTTATGGCCTCCATACACTTAAGATCATATAGCCCTCTTCCTATATACTTTGTAGGCTTAATATGATGAAATTGACCTTCCAAAAACCTTAAAACGTGCTGTTCCGAATGTAGTTCTTCAGCTACTTCCCCAATCCTATAAAATAATTTTTCGTTATTCATTAATTATTGATTACTTTTTTTATAATTTTTGAAGGCCTAAAATAAATTGAATTTCTTGTCTGAATTATCACTCTCTCTGATGTATTTGGTGTATTTCCTAGTCTTTCCCTCTTTTTGTTAACCAAGAATGTTCCAAATGACGATATTTTTACTATTGCATCCTTTGCCAAGCTTGTCTTTATTTCGTTCAATATATCATCTATTACCTAAGCAGAGTCTTCCTTTGAAAATCCTATTTTTTTATTTACATTTTCAGCTATCGTTGTCTTAGTTACTGTTGTGTTTTTTTTTGATATATGATCCATTATTGATAAATATTACAATACGTAAATACAATATAGCAATCGACTCGAGATAGAGCTACGTTATTTTTTTGGGCATGTCTCTTCTGTAGCATGATTTAAAATACCAGCAACTGCCAACATTACAAATATTGCAAGAAACGCCATTTGATGATCTGTAAAAATTGCTAGCATTGACAATATAATTCCGCTGACAATAAACATAAACCTATTGATAATGGATGACGATGTGCTAATGTGTTTTCGTTTCCCAATCCCGCTGCCGACAGTAAAATTAAGCATATGTCCTCCCGCAAAATACTCGAACATTATCAAAAAAAAGTACACAACGTGGACTGTTAAATGGTTGCATAGTAAAATAATAATTGAGACGCCCTGCAATAAAGCAGAAGCAGAAGTTTCATATTTCCTACTTTTGAATAAGTTTGAGATTCGATCTACAATTGGAGCACCAACTGCAGGACCAAGCTATAGCATTGCGGTTGCTATACCTGACTCTATTGTATTGAGATCTGAATTGCCCAGTAACCTTGGAGCCCACAAAGTGTTAAGAGCTAAATATGTTCCAAAAGTAATAGCACCCACAACTGAAGTTATCCAGGCATCTCTTAATTTTAGCACTGTGAGTACGGAGCATATTATTGTTCTTATAGAGTTTTGTATTGTGCATTCTTCTAAACTGTTTTCTGGACGTGTGTTTGCACAAAAGAGTGTAAGTACAAATATCAACACACCAACTAGTATTATGCATACAATCTTATTCTTCCAGTGTGTACCTTCGACAAGCAAACTGGAGAACAATATTTGAATTATCAGTGCAGAAAGGCTTGAAATTATCTACACTAGTGAAAACATTAGTCCAAATTGGGCAGCGAAAAAACATATGCTACTTGTATGAGCAGCACTAATAAAACCAAATGATGCTCCTGTTGTAATCAACGCTAGGGACAAAAACCCACAATAAGGACAAAAAACCCCTAGATCATAGTTGATAACGAGGAAAAATAAATGTTTTTACTGGAAAAAACATTAAACGTTGCCCTACTAAAAAATTGTAAGATGGCAAAAGTCCAAGTATATTCTGCATTAGCCAGTGCAACTTGCGCGATTATAAGTCCAAGTTCTTTTTCAAGATTTACATTTATAAAAGTATAAACTATCTGAATATTGCTGAATATAGTAACCAAGTTACTGATCAGCCAAATGAACCAAGCCTTAGCTCTGCTTTCCATAAGATTTATTTTTATACGTAATCTATTAGAAATTTAACACTAAGTCTCTTTTTAAGCTATTGTTACCTGAGTAAGAGCTGGACTTGATTTCCTTTAGCTTTATTGTACAATTAAATAATTTCATTTTAGAGGTTGGTAATATGGCATCACAAGATAAATCTCAATTCAAAAAGTTTGACAATATATTAGCAAGAATAAGTGACACCACTGTTCAGATTCAAATTAGAAGATGATTATGAAGTAGAAACAACGCTACTACACATTGCCATTCAATGCAGGAAAAGTGCTGCATGTGCACCACGAGTCCAATGCTTGTTAGATCAGGGAGCTGATCCCAACGTACAAGATAGTCCTTATAGTACTTTTACCTTATCCTATGTCCTAATGCCTTTTTTAAACCACCTGTGTCCAATCTTTGAATGTGTGCCAAACCGCGATTCATCGAAGAAAAACAGCTCTTTTTCAGGATACATGACAATAGTTTCATTAAGGTTTTTTTTAAACTCCTCTTGTCTACTTGTATCTTGTCCGTTATGTACTGGTCTTAATGTGATATATGAGAATTTCATTCTTTGCATATTACGGTGTACTATAGACTTGCTAAACCAAACTTTTCCTGAATTCTTATTCTCGTTTCTTTAATGGTAATGTTGGGGTTTTCTTGTATCCATGCTTCAACTTGTTCAAGTTGGCTTTGGTTCAGTATAGTTTTTCTACGGCGTTCAGGTGGAGCAAATAATTTTTCTTCTCTGCCAAATTTTAGGTCATGCAGTAAGCGCATTTCTCGAAATGCAACGTATTTTTGCTACGGCTGTTATACTATGCTCTTTGCTGCAATTACAGCATTTAGTTTTTTTGCATCATATGCATTATTTCTTACTTTCTTCAGCATTTATTTTGCTCACTTTTTCACCCAATAATTTTGATCTTAATGCTATATAAACGTCGCTATTTTAGTTACTCCAGTATAACTTTTTTTTCATTATTGTCTATCCGTTACTTGTATAGCGGGAGTTGGTATAACTAATGTAGTTATCGACATATCTACTAACTATATTCTGTATACCGCTACACAGTTATAAGCATTTTTTGATTTTACAATACACCTTGAGATTCAATTTTTATAATCTTCTTGTTAACTAGCCAGAAGGTATTTACCTTCTCGCCTTGCTGCTTTGATAAAGTGTGGTTTTCAAGACCATATCAAATAAATCTTCTTAAGAATCAATCGAATCTACACATATTTGTTTTTCATAAAAGGAGTTCAATCTTATCGTAGTGCCATGTTTTGCTTCACTTTTAATGTCGAAAGTTCCACCCATTAACTGTACTAATTTCTTGCTTAGCGGTAATCCGATGCCCGTACCTTCATTTCTATATCCCTAACGTGCTTGGGCAAAAACAGACATAACTTTATATATATCTTGCTGCGTTATTCTTATTTCTTTGTCATGAAACTAAATAGCTAATATGTTTTCTTCTATATTTTTTTTTTTTATCACCATTCTTATTAAACCATCTTTACGAGTAAACTTGATTGAGTTTGGTAATAAATTTATGATAACTTGTTTCATTCTCTTAGGATCTGCAATGACTAATAATTCTCTATTAGTCGTCTCTTTTTTTAAATTAACCACGGCTTCTTTTAATTTAGGTAATAGCATATTTACAGACGAATCTATTATTTTGTTCAGCTTAAACTTCACTTTTTCTACTGTTAAACTATGTGATTCAGCTTTTGAAAAATCTAACACATCATTAATTAAGGTAATCCTTGTATTGAGAGTTATCCATTAAACTCGAAGTTCCATTTTTGATCAACTCAGCAAATCCAATAATAGCATTGAAATGTGTGCGTAATTCATGTGTAACGCTTGCAACAAATTTTAACTTATATGCATTTTCCTGCTCTAATGTCTCTCTTATCTGCTGTAATTAAATGTTAGTTTTATGTTGCTTGGCTAGCATTTGGTATTAGAAAAGGACAAATAGAACATTATTAATATTAAAATTATTAATAATAAGCCTGAAAATGTTTAAAATAGGCCATATGCTATAACATAAGTATTATTGTAGTTTCGAAAAGTCATCAAAAGGAGCGACTGTTTAACGCTATTTTCGTGGAATATAGGAAAAATGAAAATTAAAGTTTTTCCTGTAATCTAACATATTTCTTGATTACTTAATAGTTCATCAATTTCATCGTTTGTACGTAACTGTCCATAATAATAATTTTGAGTGTCAAAATTACTGAATATAACTCTGCTGTTTTGGTCATACAGCATTAAGCTGAAATCCTTTACTCTGCTCACTGATTGTAATAATTCAGCACGCAGTTCTTCCAATTGGTTTACGTAGTCAAAATTTTTGTATTTAATGTGATGGTTTTCTATTAGTAGATAATGGTATTTTTTATTATGCCATTTTCCAGTATACTTTATAAGTTTACACTTGAATCACGATGAGAAAAAAGAAATTACTCCTTAGTAAATAATTACAATATATCACACTGAATAAAATCATAATAATCGATGAGAATGTTACGTACGGAAACTATTTTTCGGTTATTCTCCCAAATACTCGAGTCTCTGCCTATTAAGAGAAAACGTCCTAGCACAATCGTTTTTCATTATCTTAATGGAAGCGCGACTCTGAGCAGGAGGGTAGCAACCACGACGCTGTACTAACCGTGAGAAATTTCGTAATATGGAAACTTCTAACAAACCTCTACTCATTTTTCGGCCTACATAAACCCAGACATTCTAACCTTAACGGGTTCAGGACCGTACCGTCACGTTGACAGTCAAGTTCGTCAGAGTTGGCTGCTATTCAGTTAGATCGGGCTAAAGTTCCCTTTCGAGTCTACGTTTAGCCTAATAGAATCCGCGAGTCTGCATAGATTCTATCTGGCAATACCTACGACCACTCTGTAAGTCCCCGCATCGCCAGTTCGTTAACACCGTGCATTAAATTCATACACAGTACGCGACTACACCACACTGTACATTTGTACGTAAAGACTGAATTTGGAATATATATTCAACTATATATAGTAATTTGTTTAGATTACTTTCAACCCTATAATTACTTTAAGCAGTCCTATTCGTAGTTGACAGAACCACCACGATACAGCTTAGCCGCTCAAGTTGTATCAATTAGTAATTTAAAAGGTTACGAGGCTTACTACCATTTCCTGCGGTTCTCTGGCCTGCGATTTTACACCAGATTCGTCCGCATATCCGTACTTCCAAAGAAAACTGCATTCAGCTTAGTGGCTCCTCGATTTATTCGAGTTCGTCCATGAAAGCTAACCTATCCTGTAGCTAACTGATTTTACATCAGTTTCGTCTACTTCCTACAGGCACCTGATACCAGGTTCGTCTGTATATGATCCAACTACCTTACAGCACCCTGATTTCGCTTCAGGCTCGTCTATTTGAATTCGACAACATCCTTAACAGCACCTCAATTTTAATTTGAGTTCGTCTGTAAAACTGATCCTAGTGACTCCCTGATTTCGCATCTGGCACGTTCACAAAACTCACATTCCTGCGGCTCACCGATCACAGATCAGTTTCGTCTGGAAACACACCTATCCTCAGAGGCTCCCTGATTTTATATCAGGTTCGTCCTCGCCTACAATAAATCCAACGGCTAACTGATTTGGCACCAGTTTCGTCTGTCGTACCAACTAACACATCAACCACTATATTATTCTTTGGAAATATTCCTATCCTCGGCGGTCTCTCCCAGCTTGTACCAAGAATAAGACAACCAATTTTGAGTATCTGTTTTTCCCCAGTGCAGAAAATATTAGCTTATATATATACTTACTTGTTGCAAGATAACAGCTTTTATGTTATGAATAATAAAATGTAGCCTATAATATTTTATGACAATTTCTCCTATTTTGCCAGTTTATTCTCCTGTTAACAGAAATTTTTCTTATGGTAAAGGTATTTACTTGTATGTTCTTGACGGTAAGCGCTACATAGATTTTCACTGTGGAATAGCCGTTAGCAGCTCAGGTCACACCAATTCGCGATTAACTAGTGCTCTAAAGTTGCAAGGAGAAGAATTATGGCATATGTCAAATACCTATAATATACCTGCGGCCAATAATTTTGCAGAAAAGTTAATAAATTACAGTTTCGCTAACACTGTATTTTTCTCGAATCAAAGGCAGCAGATTTTGGGCTTAAGATTGCTAGGGAATATCAGAACGGAAAAGACAATAAAAACCGTATCAGAATTTTAACATTCCATGGTGCATTTCATGGATGGATCTTCCTAACTTGTGTTGCAAACGATAAACAATAATTTTCTCAATTACTGAGTCCCTGTATTGATTGGTGTGATAATAGCGAGCCCAATATTGAGAGTACAAAGAAAGCAATTTCAAGTGGTATAGGCGTTATTAATAGGACATAGAACATTAATAGAACCTATACAAGGGCAAGGTGGCATCAAAGCTGTTAAGACACACATTCTGAATCTGATTGTATTTCCTTTTGTTCACGGAACTGCAAGGCCTGCGTAGGGCAATAAAACATCTGGCGACCACCACGGGTCAGGGTTTCGTCGGCGCCTTGCAGATTTGACCGCACGACATCCTCTCTAGTGCTATTCCCCACCTCTAACAAATGTAAAGGCTTGGAAGCTTTCTTTGTAAGAAAAAAAAGTTGAAGAAGACCAAAATAGGTTAGACAGTCAAACCTACAACCTACCTTCACTAAACGATTTGTACATTTTTTCCGAGATCTCATCTACATAACTAACCCAGCCACACGAAGCTAAATCGGAATGTGTGATTACACGTAAAGTCTCGAATCACGAAGTTACGTGAACAGACAAAAGCAATGGATGAAGCCTTTATGAAAGGGCTAAGAAAGCTGTGTGATGAAAATGACATATTGTAATTTTTTGATTGCGTACAATGCAGTGCTGGTAGGTTAGGAAAATTATTTACATATTAACATATAGGAGTGGAGCCTGATATATGTGCTCTTGCAAAGGGAACAGGAGGAGGCTTTCCATTGAGAGTTTGTCTTGCAACTGATAAGGCTGCTGAGTATACGGCGGTCGGCATGCACGGTTCCACCTTTGTTGGCAATTCGCTTGCAACCTCAGTAGGTAATGCTGTGCTCTGTTCTGGCTTTTTGAAAAATGTTGAAATTAGAGGTAAGCAAGGAATACTTAGCAAGTAAATTTCCAGTAGTAGAAGAAGTGAGAGGGAAAGGGGTAATGCTCGGAATAATAGTGAAAGCAGACAATCAAAAGTTTGCAGAAGAGTTAATTTATCGTGGTTTACTCACTGTTGGAGTAACGTCAGATAACGTTGTGAAAATTTTGCCTCCATTAATCATAACTGGAAAAGAGATTGATGAAGGAATTGAGATTCTGAAACAGTATTTATCTGAGAAATCTTCTGATTAGATACTTGTATTAATGTGAACGACAATCTGGTATGCTTAGGAATTATTACTTCTCCTCACGGGATTAAAGTAGCTGTTAAGGTAAAAACCCTTACTGAAAAGCCCGAAAATATCTCCTTATATGGCGAGCTAATAAGTGCTAATGGGAATTATATAATAGACTCCGTATCCGTCATAAGTGATAATTTAGTAATAGCTGTAACAAGCGGAGTAAATTCCCGTATGAAGCAGACCTTTTAAGGAATAAAAAGCTATTTATAAAGAGAAGCAAGCTACCTAGACTAAATGATGAGGATAGATTTTATCAAAGTGACCTTCTAGATATGAAAGTAAGGCTGGAAAGTAATGAATTATGTGGCAATGTAAAATCTGTGTATAATTTCGGCTCAGGGGATATATTAGAAATTTTAGTTATCATCACAAAAAAAAACGCATTATGCTATACTTTACCAAAGAAATGTTTCCCCACGTAAACATGAAGGAGAGGTGTATGGTGCTCAATACACCGAAATTCATTGACTAATAAAGATTTTGATATTTATATAAATCTATCTATAATTCTAAGATTGAATTGTAAATGTAATTGCGGTAGAGAGAGCTAACGATATCAGACCAGGTCAGGTGCTGGAACATAACGGCGGATTATTTTTGGTTGTAGGTGTTAGAATCGCTGAAATTCAGGGATCTAACCGGGTCCGGATTGAGTGGTTGGGAGGAGGGTGTCAAGAAAAAAGTGTACAATTTATCAAGTTTAATTCGGCCCCGAGAAGGGCTTAAGTACAACGTTTATTTTACAAGTTTAAAACTTCGGGACGGGGCCTGGTCGTATTTGGGACGCCGAATGCACGCGGCCACTCTCCTCCTTTGAACGCCGGTCAGCGGCGCTAGCGTCTGGAAAAGAAAATAGCGGTAGAACCGCACAAGTAAGCGAGCGTATTGCTTTCAAGCTATACCGTGTCTTCCCGACGCCAGGCTTCGATAACGAGCCTATGTGGAGAGGGGATCAATATGTTGACGTAACGCTAAGGTAGTGCAGTGGACTGTATTACCGACGATTCTTCGGTCTGAAGAAAGCGTCGTCAGACGAGTGTACAGAGAGGAGGGATCCCTCTTTTCTCTGCTTAACTTGCCTTCCAAGAAGGCTTGCCTCGTACGAATCGCGGTTGTAAGCAGAAATTCGCAAGCGTTTGACTCACGGGCACTAGCACTGGTTAGGCTTGGTGGCTGATAAAGTCCAGAGGTCCTACCACTCACCGTCCACCACGACGTGCGCATCTATTCGTTACACGCGGACTACTACCAAACGGGTGATAGAACGCCAGTAACGCAGAGGTGTCGCACTTATGTTTACCCTCTCTGTTATGGTGCCGAATATCGCGACTCAGCCAGGAAGTTGTCTTTGGTTGCTCCTCCGACGAGTAACAAACTCAGGAAATCATGGTAACCACCGTTTCCAAGAGTACAGTTACTCATCTTTAATAAATCGCCACTAAACAATCCCTACTCTATAACACGTGGATTACGAGTTTCTCGAATGGAGCAACAGCGCGAGCTGCAGTGCGACAAATACAGACCAGAAGGCGTCACGAGCCAAGGAACTTGGTGCCCAAATTTCATGACTCAGCGGACTCTTCTATAATAGCTGTAACTTGCTACTGTGCGAGCGATTGGTGCAAGACTGACTTCGACTTGCGAGCGCGAGGCGCTCCGCGAAAACCGCGGAGTCCCCGAAATTCCGCTACGCGATGCTCGCTTATCGTTGTCTATCTGCATCTAATGTTTCGATTTTACTCTCTATGTTTGTCAGGTTCCGATATCCCCACTGGATACCGGGCCTGAGATTCCAACAGCTGATCGTGATCGCTCACCTATTCGAACGTTAACCACATCGGATGAAAAATGAGTTGTAATTCGAATGTACCGAGTTTATTGTCAACGCAACTGAATTGCCTACCGACGACGACCTTTGGTCGGTCACGTATGTTAACGTATTGCGATTCTCACTGACGAAACAAGGATTCGAAATATAAGTGTATTTTAAACACACGTGCATCCGATGTATTTGATATTAACTCACGCAGAAAAATGTCCTCATTAGTATAAAGTGAATGTATCACTATATTCAGTACTTCCTTACTTCAGCGTCAGACATTAAATTTTCAGTTTCTTGTCCGATATGCATTTTGAGTTCCATTATTTGCCTGCTACCCTAATAATCTAAGTATTACATTGCAATATTTCAAGATTACACACGCCAAAATGAGTGCAACCGCCATATTATGACACCAAATTTATGGCACCTCTTGCATAAAAATTCCTTTACAAACTCTGCCAGCCCCTTATCATAACACTGAAGCTATTTATTTATCTTCGCAATTTCTGCAATGGATTGATAAGAGAAAACTTAACATGTTTGGCGTAAATCAGGCTGAATTTTTTGCATTATGTGCACCTTATGTCTTCATAAAGCTTCAGGTTTCTACCTAGATAAGCCAAAACGCGACTATAAAGCGTTTAAGACAGTAAAAGACGTCAAATAGACAAGGGAAAATTTGAGCACTAGCTACCCTGGAATTTTTTCACCTTTTCTTCGGCTCAGTAAATTTCGTAACGTTTATAATTTAGGTTAGTCGCATGCAAAAGCAGCTAAATTGCAGCATTTAGAATAGAAAATGCCAATATTTTGAAGTACATATAAATAACTAACCAACCTTGGGGCCTCTTTTGCCTTGTTTCTCACTTGGTAAATTTCTTAATGTTTGTAGCTAAAGCAATTTAAGAGACCGAAAATGGTGTCATTCCAGCGCGTGACGCTGGAATCTAATATTTATTATGCAACCACTTATTTAATGTTAGGTTTTCTGGATCCCAGTGTCACGTACTGGGTTGACACCTTGACAATCATCATCCCGCTACGTGTTAGCGGATGAGTTACCGCGACGGTATGACGTAGGGGTTGCCGAGAACCTGTTATTGCAGTCTGGAATCCAGTTTTCTTTACAAATTCACCACATATGCTTCATTCTATAACGCAAAACCCATACTCACCAACCCAATGTATTACTTGCAATTAAGTTTCCCGGATTCCAGACTAGAATGACACCGTTATAAAAGAACAAGTGTCAACTACTTGCATCATACCTTCCTGATAGACAATGTTCGTACAGTGTCAGCAACACAGATAACAGGAAGAAGGTCCTGAGGTGACTGGAGAAGAAGGCTACTTAGATGACAGGGAGGAGTTACTTCAATAACGGTTCTTATCGTCGGCAAATTTAGAGCTATATTAACTATTTACCCTTCCTCTACTAAAGTTTGGGTTATGCAAGAAGTCTAATGGAGCGAAATATGGAAGGCAGAAGATAAGTGCATGCTACGCAGCATCGCTAAATAATAGTACCTTTATTACTGTATGAGCTAGGTGATTTGTCATTTATGAATTTGTAATGTGTTACGCATAGCACACTGAAGTAAGGTTTACTGGCTACACGCTGCAGCCAATGCCACAACACTAGGATCAATGTTTGTTTGCATGCTAATATGCGTTGTGATTTTATGGAGGTCTTCTGTTACCTATGCTAGTGAAAATTTGCAGATACATAACGCCTTTGATTGTGCTGTCAAGCAGATAGGAGCTCATAAGAAGTATGAAGATCTTGATGCTATTGAGAGAAGAAGTGAAAAATTTAATATCGAAATTGCGCAGAATTCTGACAGGAATTTTGACATATACTCTACTTCAAAGAAGCAAAAGGTTCTGTTGAGTGAGGAGATAATGAAACAGCTATTTCTGTGCTTAATCAGTTCATCACAAAGTTTCCTTATCATAAAAATGGTTTAATTGGATTGGGAAATGTTTATTTCGTTACTAAAGAATACATAAAAGCTGTAGAGATTTACACAAGACTGTTAATAGTATACCCTAGTAACCCTTACATATTGAAAAATCTTCCGACGATAATCTCACAATTTGATTCTGATCTGGAGTTGAGTGAAATGTTGGAATTGCATGATATACATAAAAATCATGAGATAAACTTTCAGATTTTAAAAATGCTACAATATTCTACTTCAAGTTGTTGAACATGGCTACAACTTCGGAAGATGTGAGGGAAGAAATACCTTTATACAAAGTCACAGCAAATCTAAATTTTATAAGACTCCACAGCACGCAGCCAAAGATTTCATAAAAGCTTATACCCTACCTAAATCTAATTTATCGCTATTTTTGTTTACAATAATAATATTGAGCTATAGAATTACATCTAAACGGACAGTTAGCTCAGCTGGAAGAGCATCTCGTTTACACTGAGGAGGTCGGCAGTTCAAGTCTGCCATTGCCCATTTGCTTAACTGAATGTTAATACTATTAATTACTTCAATCAAAGTATAGAAAATGCAGGATAATATAGTACCGATCTCAATAGTAAAAGGGTTGAAAGATTCTCCTCTCTTACGCAATGAGCGTTATCATAAACCGGGCTATACCAGACGTGCGAAATGGATTTAAACCTGTTCATAGGCGCATATTATATGCAATGTCAAGGGCTGGATACGATGCTGGTATGTCATATAAAAATGCGGCTCTTATAGTAGGGGATGTAATGGGGAAATATTACCCACAAGGTGATGCAGCTATTTACGATTCCTTGGTTAGAATGGCCCCAGAGTTCTCTCTTCCTTTACCAAATGTTGATGGACAATGTAACTTTGGTTCGATAGACTGAGATCCACCCGGTTCGATGCGATATACAGAAGCAAGGCTTCACAGAGTCGCGCACTTCCTACTAAATGATATTGACAAAAACATAGTTGATTTTAGGCCAAACTATGATGGAAATGAAACAGAGCCTATTGTACTGCCTGCAGAATTTCCGAATCTATTGGTAAATTGTGCAAGCGGTGTTGCAGTTGGTATGGCAACCAATATTCCTTCTCGCAACCTCGGACAAATAATAGATGCTTGTATGTTATATATAGGTAATCCTGAAGTTACTTTGGATGAGTTACCTGAAGTGATGCCAGGGTTTGATTTCCCAACTGCTTTTGTTGACTTTAGCAAAGAAGTGTTAATCAGGAGAACAGAATTTCGTCTAAGAAAGACGAGCGAAAAAGTTCATATACAGGGTGTCGCAAACTAAGTGCGGGTGCCGGAAATGGGAGATCCCTGGGGTGATCGTAAACAACATTTTCCTTTGCAAAAATATCCTCCGAAGCTTTGTTAAAGAGTTATTAACGAAAAAACCCGACCAATCAGAGAGCGCGAACAACACGCGCTCGGCCGACCAGCGACAGGTCACAAGTTACTCGAAGCGTCTGCTATTCACCGTGCTCCAGGCTTGTAGAAGAAACTCAAACAGTTTACATCAATGCTCAATTCCTCCTAAACTATTGGATGAAAGATTATGAAAAAAATTAGGTCCACGTTAACTATTGAGACATATACTATACAATTCCTTCCGATTTTTAAATTAGTTATACAAGTTGTAAACAATAAAAAACGAGAATTAAGAATTATAAAGTGCCGATTTAGTAAAGTAGTGCCACAGTAAAAAAAATGGAGAGCAATGTTTTCGTAGTTCCTACGGATTGTACGCTATTTTACTGTGTGTTAAAACATTGAAAACACTACAAGAATACTTATTTCATAATGAATGAATAAAAATTCGACGTATTAGTTGCTGCAATCAGAAAAAGTATGGAAACATTGATTTTTACTTTTTGAATTACGACGGACCAAAACAAAAAATGTTTAAATGACTTGAGGTTAATAATATGACTACGGTAATAGGAGTAGTTAGTATTTGTGAAACTCACCCATTCCAAGAAGATTTCACCTACTGCATGAACACTTGCTCCATTGGGTCACTGTGCCGATCCCGATCACTGAGGGATGATGTCCAGGTAGCGCTGATCGCAGGTATCCAAGACCACAAGAAGACACCTTGCATTTACAACACTTCGCGGACACTAACACTGATCACTTCACTAAAAGAGCACTTGACCTTTTAATGACCGACAACCCATTACTTTGAAACGTTCTGCAGCATTCCGTAAATAAAAACAAGATCTTACACTGTTCGGCGGCGAAATTACGATCGATACTGACGATTTTTTCCGAAGTCTCTTTCCCCGTGCCCTCGCATCCCTCCAGGGCGACCTCTCGGGGTGTAGATTCGTCGAAATACTCGAATTTGGTTTGCTACCTGACACAAACGATGTTGGATCTTCCTCGGGTACTTTTTTTAGTGGAGGTGGTAGTCTCTCCTTCGAGTCGAAAAAGTCATAAGACAAAAGCATGGGTAACAGCAACGGCATATCGGATCAGCGAAGGAGACCGTAACGAGTGTCTCGCAGATGTGGCCGTTTATGGTCACAGGTATTGCCTTGCCTAGTTCGAAGGAGCCATCGGTACCTGAGACCGAAGGCCGCGAGAGTCGCGTCGGGCTTACCATGGAAGTCCTTTCGAAGCATTCGGACGGATGTAATATGGAATTGCCCGTTGTTAAAGAGCGAGTTGGGGAAACTCTTTTGCCCTTAAACATTTGGTCAACGAATGTCTGGCAGAGACTAATTTGTCGCTGCATCGGGGGTAAAATACATCAATTGTATTCGAATCCCTTTAACTATTTCGATGCCTGCGTCTTGCGACAGAGTCTTGCTTTTTATCACGCTGCACATGTAGTGACCGTACATTTATTCTTTTTGTTTGCCCTGCTATCTTACCAAATATTTTTATGAAACAATCCGAAGGAAAAAAAGTATTGCAATTGCACTGAATTTAATTTCCAAGTGGTTTATAAAGGAGGTCCTGATCTTACATGTACCTAAATGCATTTACGTGCATGTAAAAGAACCGTTAAATCTTTAATGCATGATAAGCCTCCCCTATAGGTCGAAACGGTTTACGAAAGTTGGGGAAGAGAGAAACAAACATCGGATGGTCACTGTGTGTGTGTGCCGTAATAAAATGCATGCCGGTCGCAGGAATCTGATATTGAAGTAACTAAAGGATGAGAATACAATTGCCGTATTTTCTCCTCATCGACGAGTTTGTCTGTCTATGCGAGGCATCCGTTGATCAAATGTCAAACGTTTAGAAGCTTTCCCCAACTGGCGTTTTAACAACGGGCGATTCCATATTTCGTCCGTCCGAATGCATCGAAAGGATTGCCATGGTAAACGCGATGCGGCCCTTGCGGTCTTCAGTCTCGGGTACCGATGGCGCCTTCGAACTTGCAGGGCAATACCTGCGATCATAAAGGGCCGCATCTGCGAGACACTTGTTACGGCCTTCGCTTTTCCCCACGAATTTGCTTGTGACCTTTTCGACTCGAAGTAGAGACTACCACCTCCATTAAAAAAAGTAACCGAGGAAGATCCAACCTCGTTTGTGTCAGCTAGCAAATCAAATTCGAGTATTTCGACGAAGCTACACCCCGAGAAGTCGCGCTGGAGGGATGCGAGGGCACGAGGAAAGAGACTTCGGAAAAAATCGTCAGTATCGATCGTAATTTCGCCGCCGAACTGTGTAAGATCTTGTTTTCATTTACGGAATGCTGCAGAACGTTTCAAAGGAACCGGTTGTGGGTCATTAAAAGGTCGAGTGCTGGTTTAGTGAAGTGATCAGTGTTAGTGACCGCGATGTGTTGTAAATGCAAGGTGTCCTCTTGTGGTCTTGGATACCTGTGATCTGCGCTACCTGGGCATCATCCCCCATTGATCGGGATCGGCACAACGACCTAATGCAGCAAGTGTTCAAGCAGCAGGTGAATTCCTCTCCGAATGGGTGAGTTTTACCGATAGTAATTACTCTTAATACTATAGTCGTATTATTAATCTCAATTCATTTAAACATTTAAATGAATGAATGAAAATAATTAAAACAAATAAAAATCAATGTTTCCATACGTTTTACCGATTCCAGCAACTGATACGTCCAATTTTTGTTCATTCATTATGAAATAAGTATTTTTGTTGACTTTACAACGTTTTTATACCCAGTAAAAAAATGTACTATCCGTAGGAACTACGAAAACATTGCTTTTTATTTTTTTTACTATAGCATTACTTTACTAAATCGGCATTTTAAAATTCTTTCTTCTCGTTTCTTATTTTTTACAACTTGGATAATTCATTTAAAAATCTGAAAAAGTTCTGTATTATATGTCCCAATAGTTAACGCTGTCCTAATTTTTTTCATAATTTTTCGCACAATAGTTTAGGAGAAATGGAGCATTGACGTAAACATTATGAGTTTCTTGTACACGCTTCGAGCACGGTGAATAGCAGACGCTCCGCTTAGCTTGTGCCCTGTCGCTGGTCGGCCGAGAGCTCGCTATTCGCGCTCTCTGATTGGTCGAGGTTTTTCGTTAATAACTCGTTAACAAAGCTCCGGAGGATATTTTTGCAAGGGAAAATGTCTTTTAGAATCACCCTGGGAAGCTCCCACTTCCGTCTCCAGCACTTAGTTTGGGACACCCTGTATATATAAAAGTTTTGTATACACCGTAGTATTACCATTCACATCTGAAAAAGTTTCTGTACCCCTTTTGTACGAATTTATAGTCAAATTGTAATATTAAATACTTGTGGTACATAATATCTTGCCATCATAAGTATTTTCCATTCAAATGTATTAGCAATTTGTTAATTACTTCAAAGTACGAGCAACGCTTTAGTTTCATCCGTTAGCTTTATTTCTTTACTAAAACATGAGCGATATCTTTCTGCATGCTGTAAAGGTAACGTTTATGAAAAAAATCTTATGTAGAATTTAGGTCTGTCGTTCCTACCCCAGTTTCTTCGTATCGGTTTCAAGATTCACCTGTTTAACCCGTAGCATTTTAAGTGTGGTCGAGAGTCGGGACCTCCTACTGTGCTTCCTGATCTAGCAGATTTTCGTGTTTCGAAAATCAGTAAACGTTTACGTGTAATGTCTTAAAAACTATTTGAAAATAGGTGTATGTATTAATGTTTGCTGAATTCGTCTCGAAACGTACTATCTATTGATCGAACAAAAAATATGTTATCCCATTTAAAAAACCAAACTTAGCTTTCATATCTCTGTAACCAATAATGATAAAAAAAAAAATTGTTACGGCCAATAAATCAGCCCCCTTTTGCCATTCAATTTCATATAAAAACTTTTTTTGTGTCTTTAATAGGTTACCAAATAATCGACTGTCCAGGATTTCGTGGGACATACGCTATATACAGGGTGTAACAAAAATGTCGCCGTTCCGTAGAAGGGGTGATTCAGGGGGTGATTTGAAACAACTTTTTCCTTAGCGAAAATGTAAGATGAGGCTTTGTTAACGAGTTATTAATGAAAAACACATTAGACACAAAAACACATAACAGAAAGCAATTTAGTGCGCACCATCGGGAGTTCAAAGCATTACTAAAGGCCTCTCTTGCCCCGGGAAGGGTTCGGCTTTGTGACCGGCACTTGTGCCACGTCACAGTGGATAATGAAAAAAATTGAAAATCGCTATCGCATGATGTCGCATTTAAATGTACGCAATGTAATAAACTATAACCAAAAAATCACAGAAGCAATGAATAGTGGAATAGAATTGGAGCGCGTTGTGCAGGTTGGCTTTAACTCGACAACCGGCAAGCCTTTGCTTAAAATAATACCAATCAAGATGGAGACATTTCCGTATATTGTAGAGATCGTGGATATATGGCAGATTTGATGCTTGTTGCCGGCAAAGAGATAGAGTGCCCTATTCGACGTTTAGCTCAGATGTCTCGTGCTGCAGGAATACACATCATAATGGCAACACAACTCCCATCTGTGAATGTGGTTACAGGTGTGATAAAGGCGAACTTTCCAACGAGAATCAGTTTTGATGTTACTTCTAAGATAGATAGCCGCACAATACTTGGCGAACAAGGAGCTGAAAAATTGCTCGGTATGGGTGATATGCTCTATATGGCTCTTGGTGGTAAGGTCATCCGAGTTCACAGTCCATTTTTAAGTGATAATGAGGTACAAGATATAGCTGATCATCTACAAATGCAATGCGAGCAAAATTATATGGAGGAAATCACCAAAGAAGATGAAAATTCTTGTGTGGAATCAGAAGGTGAAATAGAGGATGAAGAAAACGACCTCTACAATCAAGCAGTGGTCATCATTCAAAGAGACCAACAAGTTTCAACCAGTTACATTCAGGGACAACTTAGAATAGGCTATAACGAGCTGGAAATATTGTTGAAAGAATGGAAAAAGGAGGAATCGCCAGCTCTCCAAATTACTCAGGAAAGAGGGAGATATTGGTTGAATAACAGGGCTTCTTTCTTAACTTAAGTTTCCGCACCTCCAAACAACAAGTCAAACAAAATTATTAAAAGGTTAATACATAATGACAGTTAATTTAATAATAATTTAAACAATCAGAATGTAAAATTATAAAATATTAATTAACTAGGGGCTAAAAATGTCAACAAATTAGCTTCATGATTCGTTATTCGGTTCTAATGGATCGACAATAAAAGCACTAGAAAAACATCAACAGATGGACGCTGAGCAGTTTCAAAAGGCATTCAGTTGACTAGCGAAATTGCAAAAAGGTCAACAGATCAATGCTGATCAACTTGAAATGGGATTTAGCAGGTTAGAGGAATTGCAGGCAACTCAAAAGATCGATGCTGAACGGTTCAAAAGTATACAAAAGTATTTAGACGGTTTGCAAGAAAGACTCGCAGACGTCGAGGAAAAAGTGGAAACACTCACAGAAACAGAAGCAGACCGAGAAGAAACACTACTAATTTGTACCATAGTCACTGTTGTTGCTGTAACAACGATAACTTGTTTTGTTGCATTCTGCATCTATCAATGAGTTAAGCTTGGGAGGGAGAAAGAAAAGAACTCGTTTGATCAAGATACACCAAAAGCAAAACCTGATTATGTAGATACCACCGATGGCACTGAAAAGGGGCGTATACAAATGCCACAGTTAGTTGCGCAATACCTTACTCTTCTCTTATACTATGAAGGTTTTTTTGGTAGCAAACGTATCACTTTTTAGAAAAATATTTGTAACATATTATTGTAAAATTAGTAAAGATTCTGTTTCACTTAAAGTTTGTTAATTGCTATCTTTTAAAACACGATATTTACTATAGCACAATATGCTCAGGATTTTTTCTAAAGGTTTGTTTACATTAACGTTTTTGGTTTCTAACTTTTTTACTGTGCATAGTGCTGAAGCTAAATCTAAGCTCAGTAAGAGGTACATACCTCCTGGTAACCCTGGTGGTGCAAACTTTTATACAGATGAGGATTTTGCTGAGTCATATAAACTGTATGAGAAGCGTAGGGAGCACCACAAGAAAAAAAAGTTACAAGATCGAGCTATAAATAAAGAAGATCTAATCAAAAAGTTAAAAGAGAAAAAAATTGCTGGTCTTGATAATGATCCAAATGACATGGAAGCTTGTATAGTCGACGATGAAGAGCGCGCTATGATAAATCAACATGGTATTAATATCGCACGTTGAAAGGGTGCTGTATTTATAGATCAAGAGCCAGTTTCCCAATATGAAAGCGAGCAGCATGAACAAGAAGAGAAGAAAGTTACTTCAACACGAGAAAAGGAAGCTTCTCCTATAAATATCACTATGAAAGAAACTTCTTCAAGCAGAACGTGCTCACACGATTTTATTGCTAATTTGGGTAACGTGGATGCTTATAGTTTGAATGGTTCAAGTTCATTTGGCAGTGTAGCTGACACAATAAAATAGTATCACAGTATTGGCCATTAATAATATGCTAGATAATGATCTGATATTGAGTGATGATGCATATAAATTATCGCCAATTTCCAGGCAAGAAACTCATGTTGTAGAAGTTGGCAAAGTAAAGATAGGCGGAAATAATACTGTAGTTGTACAATCTATGGCGCTTGGTGTGCATATAGATTCTGATAATATAAAAAGTAGCGCAAAACATTATGCAAAAGAAATAACAGAACTAGCGCGTGCAGGTTCAGAGTTAGTACGGATTACTTGTAATTCAGAGGAAGCAGCAAGGGCAGTACCTGATATAGTAGAAGAGATAAATAAAGAAGGTTTTGGTGGTAAAATATTGGTATGCTGTGGTCAGTATTAGCTAGATAAGTTAGTTCATGATTATCCAGACGATATGAAAATGCTGGGTAAAATTAGAATCAATCCAGGCAATATAGGCTTTAGCGACAAACGTGATGAGAAGTTTGAAAGGGTGATAGAGTATACACCAATGCACGATCTTCCGGTTAGAATTGGAGTAAATTAGGGTAGCTTCAGTAAATACCTTTTACAAAAACTGATCGATGAAAACTCTTTGCTTAGTAATTCAAGGCCTTCTGATGTTATACTGCGCAAAGCACTTGTAATGTCTGCTCTTGATGGTGCAAAACAAGCTAAAGAAAGTGGTCTAAGATCAAACAAAGTAATCATTTCATGTAAAGTTAGCAAAGTACAAGATTTAATTTTAGTTTATATGGCACTTACAAAATTTTCTACTTATGCGCTGCATTTGCGTTTAACTGAGGTTGGTAAGGGCAGTAAAGGAATGGTAAATACCGCAGCAGAGCTTCCTTATTTATAGCAAAATGGCATTGGGGACACAATACGGGCTTCTTTGAATCAACGTCCTGGTGAATTGCGTACTAATGAAGTGGTGGTGTGTCAGGGAACATTGCAATCTATAGGCTCGCGACACTTTAACCCTGAGGTTAATTCATGTCCTGGTTGTGGGCGCACGAGTAGCGATCGTTTTCGTCTATTAACTAATGAAGTGAACGGCTATATACAAACTCATATGCCGATATGGAAGAAAAAAAATCCAGGAGTAGAGCGTATGAACATTGCTGTTATGGGATGTATAGTAAATGGTCCTGGAGAAAGCACACACGCAAATTTGGGAATCAGCTTGCCTGTATATGGAAGAAATCCTGTTTCAGCAGTCTACAAAGACGGCAAGAATTTCAAAACTTTACAAGGTGATAATGTCTCTGAAGAACACAAAACAATTATTGATAATTATGTGAAGGAGCATTACACGAAACCTTTCACGGTTAATTAATAGATTGTTTGAAGAGCCGTTATATAACGGGCATTTGGCTTGTCCGCGAGATTCGTGATCTGTTGGTATACGTAACCGACCGAAGGTTGCCTTCGGTTAGATATTCCGTTGTCCTAACAGCAAAACACGGTCAATTGTCGTATGACTCATTTTTATCGTTAAAATTGAATTTCAAACAAGGTGAGCATTGTCGAGCAACGGTTTTGAACTCCAGGCCCGATGCCGAGTGGAGACATCGGGACCTGAAGGAGAGAGAGAGTAAGTCGATTCACATTAGAACGACACAAGAGATAATTGGCGAGCTCCGCGTAGCGCCAAAATTTGCGTGTCCCGCGTTTGCGAGGACGCACGCGGCTGTCGCAACAGTAGTCGTCTTTCGGCAGTCAGGCTTGCGCCAGTCAATTCGATAGGTCGTTAAGTCACATCAGCACAGCCAGTTCCACAAGTTTAAGTAGTTAGGTCGCCAGACACTTGAAATCCCCCTAGCTTCAACGCTGAACCGTTGTCTCCTGCGACTACGAAGCCGCTCTGTTCGATTTAATACGTATTATACGTACGACAGAGCACCTAGTTCGTCAAAAGGTGACAGTTCAGCGAGATTTGCGCTTTTGGAATCGGGGGCTGCCCTGATTCTCTGAGCTTCGCCTTCGTCAAGGAGGAACAAAGGCCGCTGCCTGGTTGATCTCTGAGAGACGGGCTACAACAGAGAGAGCTAGCGTACGTGTCTATCACCTTTGCGTTACTCGCGCTCTGCCACTCCGTTTAGAAGCAACCCCCGTGCGACGAATAGAAGCACACGGTGAGGTGAACGGTGTCGTGGAGCCTCTGGCCGTCCTCAGCCTCCAGGGCTAGCAATCGATAGTTATGACGTGTCCCCCCGCTCGTGAATCCCCGCATTTATCGGGATTCGTAAGAAGCGAGCCTTTTTATAAGGTGCAAGGTGAAGACAAGAGGCCCCCCCTCCTCTCCAGTCACTCGCTCGTCGACTTCTTCTTCGCCACAGAAGAAGAGTCGATAATACAGTCCACTGCATTACCTTCGCGTTACAGGCAAGGTATTGCTCTTCCCTCCACATGGGCTCGTGATCGAAGCCTTGAGTCGGGAATCTTCGGTACAGCTTGATTTACACTCTCGCTTACCGCCGCGGTTCCGCCGCTATTTTTCGTTTTCAGACACCAACGTCGCTGACGGGGAAAACGCGGGAGCCGCCAAGGCCACCCAGGACCCTCCGCTTCACCGTCAGCCACGGGAGCTCAACGCCAGCCACCAGGAGCCCGTCGAGGACCGGAGGAGCCCCCAGCCGCCACGACACACAGAACTTCAATAAACGTCGTATTACTAAGTCCTTTTCAGGGCCGACTTAACATTGAATTTGTGTAACTGTTCCTTTTACTATACCGTCACTCTCACCTTGTCCGGACCTCTGTTCTATCACTTATTTTGGGCGATTCTAACAAGATAAGTCTCATATAAGAAAGAAAATTAAACCTTGTTTTTCTTCTGTCGCTATTAATATATTTGTCGGAGAGGTCATAAAGACAGGTTTAAGGGTTTGTTGGCGGTTTCAAAATTCTTTTTGGAAGAGGGATTCTGAGCAAGTAAAGACAGTTCGAAGAGGGCCAGGAAGGAGGAAGCAGAGAGAGAGTCAGTTGTCTTCGAACGATTGGCGCGTGTATTTCCTTCAGTCGAACGACATGGCAGACGAGACGGGCGATGAAACAATTTCTGCAACATATTTATAACACAATTGAGTTTAAATAGTTGGTATGAAAAGCTTTTTACGAACTTTGCTTGAGCCAATGCTTGACACTGGGATCCATATCTTTCTTTCTCTGTTCACGCGCTGGAATGGCTCCCAGGACGTGGTGTAATGGTCGTACAAGAATCCTACTGACTGTACTATTAATTCTATTTCCACTTCTAGCATCATCTATAAGCATTGAGGACATCGAAGAAAATTGCGATTACAAATATTACCCTAAATAAGATTTCTCTTCTTCTGATGAGTTGCACGTTATGAAGCGAAATTATTATAGATAAGGTGAGGAATTAAAAATACTAGCAGGTGAGAGGATAAAGGAGATCACTTCAGGCAGTGATAAATAATTGTAACCGTTCACTGTTAGACTGCATTCTGTGATTTTTAGCAAAGAACGATATTTCATTTGAGCGTTCTTCAATTTAAAGTAAATACAGAAAATTGCTGGCTATAGCTGAACTGACCTTACCCTAAAAAAGTGGAGAGAAAGTTAAGACGTTTCTCTCATGAGAATGATGCGTCAAATTGTACAGGAATGCAATAATTAAGATTAGAATGCCTACGTTGTTTGTTATAAAAAATTTCTATGTATTCAAATATAGTAGTTTTTATATACCGTTTAGAGTGCAGAGAGGTGTCTATTGGTAACTCCCTTTTTAGAGAACTGAAAAAGTTTTCCACAACAGAATTGTCGTAACAACAATCTTTACGACTCATCTATGTTTTCTATGGATAAGAGATATTGATAACCTTGCGAAGTATATTGTGACCCTTGATCGCTATGTAGCAGCAGATTTTTATCGGGTTTGTGCTTACTAACGGCCATCAATAAAGAGTCGGTAACCGATTGTTTACTTATTGAACTGCTCATTAACTACTATGCGTGAATATAGGTCCTGCCAAATATAGTCATCCTTCTTTGGCTTTTATATAAGTAATTTCATATTTCATTTGGTTGATAGACAATAAAGTTTTAGTCTAATATATTGGGAACTACGATTCTATTGACCGTTTGTTGCTTCTTAGTTCTAAGTTTTCTTCTCAATATAGCCCGAATACCATTCCTCTGCGTAATAATTTGCAGTCTTTTCAAGTTGCAATTTTACCCAAAGCCTTGAATGCAGCATGAATTTTAGGAGATCCATATCTACATTTAGAAGCTTTTTTTGAATATCTGCTTTTGTTTGCTGATTTGCTACTGCTTATTTTCCTTACTTTCCTCGACTTATAGTAGCAACTAGCAGATACATTCAAAACCCTACATAATTCCTGCACTTCATAGTGTTTACTATGCTTTTTTATGAAAAAATATTTTACTCTTTTTGACTGGCTAGGGTTTTTTTTATATGTCCCTTTCTCTTGTTACTCTTGCTAGTTCTCTTTTTAGATCAAACCTTTCTTTGTCATAAGGAGCCTTTGTCTGGAAATATGTATGCTTCTGACATTTTTCCATTATATTTTCTTACCCATTTACTTAACATACTGCCATCTATACCTACATCCATTGCTATTTTTGTACTTCTGTTTCTTCAACCAGTTTAACAGTTTCTAATTTGAATCCTGCTATATATTTTCTTCTATTTGCCATATTCTGAAAGAACGTTTTATTCTACTCCAAAAACGTCTTAACTTTCTCTCTACGCTTTCTGGGTAAGGTCACACCTGACTACTTGGATCTAGCACGATTTAATTAACCAGGAAGTAGACATAAAAAAATTATATAGTGAACCAGTTTGCATGACGCTAAGAAGGAAAATATGGATAGAAAAACGAGAATAGAATCAGACAGCTTAGGGAACGTAAAAGTACTAAGTGAGCATTACTGGGGAGCGCAGACTCAACGTTCTTTAGAAAATTTTAAGATTAGTACAGAAAACATGGCAGAGCTTCTGATTAAAGCATTAGCAATAGTAAACCTTGCAGCAGCACGTGCTAACATGAGGCAGGGTAGCATAGATAGTAAGGTAAGTGACGCAATCTGCACAGCCGCAAGGGAAGTAATAGATGGCAAATTTAATAATGAATTTCCGTTTGTTGTTTAGTAAACCGGATCCGGGACGCCGACTAATATTAATATGAATGAAGTGATCAGCAATCGCGGAATAGAGATTTTATGTGGTAATTTGGGTAGTAAATCTCCTATACATCCAAACGACCATGTGAATTATGGTCAGTCATCAAATGCCACCTTTCCAACAGCAATGCATATTGCAGCACCATAGCGAATAAACTGCTTGCTTATTCCAAATCTTGAAAAATTGCATACGGTACTGGATAATAAGGTTCAGGAAATTAAAAGTATAATAAAAGTAGGACGTACTCACTTAAAAGATGCAACGCCCCTAACACTGGGACACGAATTTTCTAGCTATGCAGCCCAGATTAGAAAGGGAATAGAGAGAGTAAAATCAACTTTAAGTGGTATACTCTAGATTGCACAAGGTGGCACTGCTGTTGGCACAGGACTCAATACTAAAAAGGGTTTAGCTGAAGATTTTTCAAGCAAAGTTGCAGAAACTACGAATTTTCCATTTAATTCAGCAGGCAATAAATTTGAAGCGCTAGCAGCAAACGATGCGGTAGTTGAGCTCAGTGGAACACTCAATACAGTAGCAGTCAGTTTAATGAAAATTGCAAATGACGTAAGGTTGCTTGTTTCTGGTCCAAGATACGGAATTGGAAAAATAATGTTATCGGAAAATGAGCCTGGTTCTTCATTTATGCCAGGTAAAGTGAATCCAACTCAGTGTGAAGTAGTAACTATGATGTGCACTCAAATTATGGGAAATCATGTTGCTGTGACCATTAGTAGTTCAAATGGTCATTTTGAATTGAATGAGTTTAAACCAGTGATAATTTACAATATTTTGCAGACTATAAGACTTTTAGCTGGTACAAGCTTAAATTTTACAAATAAATGTGTAGTTGATATTAAGGCAAATGAAGAGAGGAAAAAAGATTTACTGAATCAGTCGTTAATGTTGGTCACTATATTAAATACGCATATAGGGCATGACAATGCAGCAAGAACAGCGAAGCTTGTTTATAAAGAAAATATCACTCTAAAAGAAGCAGCAGCAAAACTTCAATTGCTCACTGAGGAGGAGTTTGAAAGGATAGTGAAATCAGAAGAAATGGTGAATTATTTGTAACCGTTGGGAGTGTTAAATAAACCATATGCGTCAAGTTAAGAGGTATTCCTTCAGCCAATGGCGTCAACTTCAGAGCCGTCATTAGCAAACTCTCCTAAAAACATGATGGTGTTTGGGATTATCTACCTTACTGTGGCTGCCCTGGTCGAATTTTAACTTCAACACGCATGCTTGATCCATCAAAAGGGCTTAAGGTTTTTTGGCGCAACAAGTATTTGATAGAGTTTCTGCTTCATTACACCAAATAAAACTGAAAAATTTAAACGATACTCAGTAATTTGATGTCAGTAATTTCATCAAATAACTAAGTTCACCCAAAATCTTGTAATATAGCCTCTAGGTGTATGGTCCCATAATTCCTCCTTTGATGGTGTTGTTTTCTCATATTTTATCATATCATTACACTCTGGGACTGTACACTAGGAATTACCCTATAGAATTCTATGATATTATTTCTGTAACATTGTCTAAAGTACCCAGTGTCAAGCACTGAAATGACACCATTTCTGTGAATGTTGCACTTAATTTGTAACTAACCTAAGCCATATATATTAAGAAATTTACCAAACGAAAAAAAAGGCAAAAGAAGCCCTGGTTATTATCTATTTTCAGTATTGGCGTTTGTGCAACTAACCTTAACTATAAATGTTTAAGAAATTTACCAGGCAGGAAAAAAAGGCATAGAAAACCCGTGGTAGCTAGTTATTCACTCTCTATTTTAAAATTTGATGTTGAGTGATGTCTTGAACGCTTTATAAGCGCGTTTCAGCTTGTATAGTTAAAAACCTAGAAGTTTGATAACGACATGAGGTACATATAGTGCAAAAAATTAAGCATGATTTACGCCAAATACATTAAGCTTTTTTGTCATTAATCCACTTCAGAGATTGCGAAGATAAATAAGCGGCTTCAGTTTTATGATAAGGGGGCTCGCGAAGGATGTTAAGTATGTTTTTACATCTAACTTATAGCTCGGCCAGTGCCTGCATGATACCACGTATTATCTATACCAAGGTGTTCTGCTTGTAGATATTATCCTAATAATCTACTATTTTTTTTTATGTCTTGTGGATTAGTTTCTGGATATATACTGATTCTAATTGAACACTCTGCTTGCTCTTTTGTTGCCCCAATTGCAAGCCAAACATGGGAAGGCTCAACTTTTCCAGAAGAACATGCAGAACCATTACTAACTGCAATGTGATAAAAGCCAAAATGCATGAACTGCACATCACTCTTTACTCCAGGCATGTAAATAAAACTTTTGTTTGACAGCCTCATAGAGTTTTCACTGAAGATTCTTATATCACTGGCAAGATTTAATAATTCACACTCTAATTGATCACGTAGCTCCTTTACATGATCCATTTTTGATAGAAGGTCTGTTAAGAATATTTTGCAGTGCAGCAGAAAGGCTTGCAATTGCAACAATATCTTCTGTACCCCCACGAAATCCCTTGTCTAGTCCACCACCTATTATAATAGGTTTTGTCGTGAGTTCTTTATTAAATATTAAAACTCCACTGCCTGCTATACCGCCAAATTTATGGGCGGATAAAGTGAGTAAATCCACTCCTAAATCTTCCACATTAACTTTAATTTTTCCAACGCTTTGAGCAGTGTCAGTGTGGCAAATTGCTCCAAATTTGTGTGCTATTTCAGCTATTTCTTTAACAGGCTGAATAACTCCGGTTTCGTTATTTGTCATCATAACTGAAACTATTGCTTTGTTTCCTGTAAGTTCGCTTAGAATTTTTTCTAGCTCTAAAAAGTCAACAATGCCCTCCTGACTAACGGGTATTATATATGGATTACATGCAGAATTAAGAATTGAAGGATGCTCTATAGCTGAAACTACATACAAATAGCCTGCTATTCCTCTCATGACAAGGTTATTCGCTTCAGTCGCACCAGACGTAAAAGCTATTTCTTTATCACTTGGAATACCAATAGCCCCGCGTATGTTATCACTTGCATCCTGAAGAATCTTCCTCGGTACTTGTCCTCTTTTATGTAGTGTTGATGGATTGAGCGTTTGTTTTAACAATCCCTCAAATGTACTTTTTTTTACATTCTCACTAGTTGGAGCAGTTGCATTGTAATCAGCATATGCGTAACTACTGTTTTCTAAAGAGAGTGGACTCATCTGTCACTTATATAAGTTTACCATCAACTATAGCCATACCTATGTACGTTAGCTTTAACACGATAAAAAATTTATTGCAAAAACAGCGAAATTAATACATAATTAATAATTTATGTCATCAACACCTGCCAAGCAGAATTTTATTAGGAGTTACCGTGGTAGAAGTTTTTTTGGATAATGCAACAAGAAAGATAGAAGGTTAATACCACCAAAGCAAATACGCCAACGCGCCGGTTGTGCTGGTTTTACATCATCACCCTCAATATGGTGGTAATATGAGTAGTAAAATTGTACATAATATATATACGTCTTTCATCGATAACAAATTTTCTGCATTGAAAATTAACTTTCATAGTGTGGGAAAATCTACCGGAACTTTTGATAAAGGTATAGGAGAAATAACTGTCGCTGCGGTAACTATTGATTGACTTCAGGAACATAATCCTAGCAACGTTCCAATTTGGATCGATGGTTTTTCTTTTGGAGCATGGGTGGCTATGCAGCTAACAATACGTCGCCTTGAGGTTGTTACGTCCTAACCAGAAGGCGATCGTCTCGAGCGGCAGAGATCAACCTTAGGGGTTCTTGCTCTTTTAAAGTGCTAAAGCACACCTTGAGTAAACTTTCTCTTATAAATAATGTAAGGAGAGGGTGGAGAGTGAACTGTATCGCTTATTCGGGTTTAACAATTGTATATGCATTTGGCGATTCGTTGTTTACATAACAACTTCTTGTTCTATGTTTGTGAGTATAGAGTCGCGGATGCCTTCTCGCCTGTGTAGCCGGTCGCTAGTCGCCCGGGGTTGCTCCGCGTCGCTAGTTCCTTTGTCTCATGCAATTCCCTACTTCGTACTTCGCGGAGTTACTCTACGCGGTCAAAAGGTGGTGGATTTTAACTGCGCGGAATTCTTAACTATTCCCCTCGACTCTTTACGCGATTCACCGTTGCTACGCGTTACGCCCTGACTGTTACGATGTTACGGTTTTCGCGTCGCGGCGATGGTCAGAGATTCGCTCTGATCTCGGGTGACTGATCCTGATTGAAGGAATCTCAAGACTCTAAAGACTCCCGATCGATTGACTCGCCTGCTCTTTATAACATTCCTTTTGGATCATTCTTTGTAATATCCAAAAGGAAAACGCTTGTGTGTTATTTTGTTACATCAGCTCGGCGGTGTCGGTTATACTCGCTCGCATAACAATGTTGTGAAATGCATCAGCATTTCTCGCTTATTGACAACGGAAAAGGGGACCATGTGAAGGCCGGATGTATCAAGGATTTTATTACTCTTTCTCTTCCGGTAACTAAGTACGATTCTTCTTTTCTTTCTCCCTGTCCAGTTTCTGGGCTTATAATACAAAGCAGTAACGATACAATCTCAGAAGAAAGCGATGTAACAGAATTAGCAAAAAGGTTAAAAATTCAGTAAAAAATGATCACATGAAATACCACATAATAGACGATACTAATCACTTTCTAAGGGATAAAGAAGAGGAAGTAACTCAAATCGCAGATGGTTATATAAAACTCCGCTTAAACAGTGCAGCTATTTCTTCTCAAAAGGTCAAAAAAGAGGCAAGGGTAAAAGAATATGCCTAACCTTTACAAACAAGAGAAATGAGAGTAGTAATATAAATGAAAAGGTTTTGTTATGTTTTTTCGGTTACATTTTAGCTCAAAAGGCCAGAGATAAATTTACGTACATTTAAAGAAAGAAAACACAAAATAAAGTTCATTTGGTACTTTGACCATTGCAGAGAAAAATAAAACTTACACTTCGAATCATTACTTCGTTCGAGAATTATAACATAACTTAGGAACAAAATTGCGCACATGTGCTCAGTCGACTCGCACGTGTAACGTAAATTCTTTACACCCGGAAACTCAGTCTCCCTCTCTCTTTCTCTCACTCCGCGTGCGGTTCAAACGCAGCAGTTTTGCCAACCACTGAATTATTTTCCCAACACTCCCTCTTAATTCAGAGGTTTCACCAAACTGCTAAGCAAACACTTCTAACAAGAACATATTCTAAACAACAAATTTATCTTTACATAATTTAAACCATTCAAAGATTTAGTGAACGCGTCTGCATACTGCTTTTTTGTTTTACAATATTCGACACTTATTATCTTATTTTTAATTAGTTCGTGTACAAAGTGACACTTCACGTCTATATGTATCGACCATTTATTCACCACACGATTTCTCATCAACTGAATTGCAGTTTGATTGTCTACATTCAACTTTGGATGGAAAACGCGACCTGTCAGTTCCTCTATCAAAGCTTTTACGTACAGCAGTTCCTTGCAACATTCTGCAGCAGCAATGTATACTGCCTCTGTGGTTGAGAGTGCAACCACTTGTTGTTTCCTAGAACACCAGGTGATTGGACTTCCTCCGTACATTATGACGTACCCCGGCGTACTCTTCCTGTTCTCAGGATCTCCGGCGGAATCCGCGTCACAATACGCTTCTATTACGTCTTGATTGTCGTTTTTATTATATTTTATCTCTTGTTTAATTGTGCCTCCAATATATCCAAGTATTCTTTTGGCTTCCTGCTCATTGATTTTCTTCGGATCGGAAATGTATCTACTCCCGTAGCTCGTTGCGTAGGCAATGTCTGGTCTCGTTTTACTAGGCAGATACAGCAAACTTCCGATGACCTCTCTGTACGGACTCTTTTCGTCGTACTTGCGACTGTCTTCTACTGCACCTTTTACAGACCGTGCACTCACTGGTTTCGAGTCCTGCATTTTATATCGTTCCAGAATCCTCTCTGTATATTGCATCTGTGTCAATTTTATGTTTCCGCCTTCTCTGTTTACTTCCATACCCGGAAACAGATTCGGATTTTTACATACTTTTATTTCGAACTCTTTATTCAGTTCGTTTAACAGGTTATTCACTTCCTCAATGTTTTCTCCCAAGAGGATGCCATCATCCACATATATACCTAAGACCAAAGAATTGTTTTTCTTTTTAAATATACACCCTTCTGTCTTAAGTTGCTCAATTACTCTCTCTTTAAGAAAGACGGTTAGCCTTTCGTTCCATTTCAGCGGCGCTTGCTTTAATCCATAAACAGCCTTTTGTAGCTTGCACACTTTATCTCCATAATTGTAACCTTCTGGAGCTGCCATATATATATCTTCCTCGATCTCTCCATACAGGAAGGCAGTTTTAACATCAAATGTGAATATTTCATATTCTCTTATTGTTGCCAGTGCAAACAGTGTTCTAAGCGAGCTGTTACTTATCACAGGACTAAGAGTTTCGTTCTAATCAATACCTGACCGTTGTTGGCATCCTTTAACCACTAGGCGTGCTTTTCGTACTCCATTTTCTTTTTCTTTAAAAATCCACCTGCTCGTTAACAGTTTCTTGTTCTTTGATTCAGATCGGTCTACTAGTTTCCACGTGTTATTCCATTTCAAAGACCTCTTTTCTTCCTCTATCGCTTTCTTCCACATAGTTTTCTCCGAACCTGTAACAGCATCTTCATAAGTCATGAGAGCATAGTAATCGTTATACCTTTTTGGTGGTCTCCGTAGTCGAATTGATCTGCGTACTATATTTCCTGGTTCTTCTTGTACCGACTCTTCACTGCCCTCTTCACCTCTTTCTGCATCCTGATATTCAGGGGTAAAATCTGAAACTCCTGATCCCTTTTCCTGTTCATTTCTTGAGTCTTCACTTGCCGAGTCTCTTCAATGTTCTCAGTATTTTCTTCTTCTTGTTCATCAATCATTTTTATTTCTATATCGTATTCATCTTCTTTTGCTATTTCCTGGTTTACACAAGTTTCATCGAACTTGACACCTCTTGCTATGATTATTTTTCTTTTCTCAGCGTCCCAAACTCTATACCCATTGGAGGCATACCGTACCATTGTATAGTTTCTACTCCTTTCTTCCAGTTTGTTCAGCGGCTCGAGTACCTTTGCTAAAGCCTTACATCCTAATATTTTTAGGTTTTTTAGGTTTGGTTTATGTTTGTTCCAATTTTTGGCTGGAGTTTTATTTGAAGTAGACGTAGGACTTCTATTAACTAAGTACGTGGCTGTGTACACTGTCTCTCCCTACATTTCCTATTCTAGTCCGGACTCTATAAGCAGCGCTCTGGCCATTTCCATCAGCGTCCTATTCAGCCGTTCAGCCTTTCCATTCAGTTGTAGCGTGTACGGAATAGTTCGATCGAGTCTGATTCCTCTTGCTCCATACCAGTCCTGTAGATTTCTATTTATATATTCACATCCGTTATCACAGCATATTTTAGACAGTCTCATATTCCAGTGGGCTTCCACTTGCTGTACATATTCTTTAACTTTTTTCATAACTTCATATTTATTTTTCAGTAGCCACACCACCACGAAGTGTGTATAATCGTCCATAAATGTCAGTACATATCTCTTGCCTTCCCAAGTATCAGGTCCTGTCAGTCCACACACGTCTGTATGTACCAGCTCCAACGGACGAGTTGCTCTGGCTCTACTTTTATTAAAAGGTTCTCTTGCATGTTAGGCTTTAACACAGGCTTCAGATAAATGCTGTAAATCTGTTATACTGCTTTTACTGAGATCTATCGATTCACTGATTTCCAGTAAAGTTTTCATCCCTTTTACACTAAGAAGGCCTAGTCCCCTATGCCATTTTTGCACTGACCTTACTGTGTTTATCAAGTAAGAGCTTCCCTCCATCTGTTTTCCCAGACTCATCTCATATAAACCCCTTTGATTTTTCTTTCCTTTAACTTCTACATTTCCCTTGTTAATTATTACATTATCTCGTTCAATCTGTACATCTCCTCCATCTAGTGTTATCGCTGTCACAGCCAGTAGGTTCGCTGCTAGCTCTGGAACATATATTACATTTGTTAATTTACATGTTTCAAACACACACTGTCCAATTCCTTCAGCGTTCATCGTTTCATTCGCCTTGGCCACCTTGATCTTCGTTTCAATTTTCTTCATATTTGTCATTAGTCTTCTATCATTCACCATATGTGACTTTCCCGATTCCACTATCCAATTACTTGACTCAGTGTCTCGTGCAAGAAAAGAGATCAAATTATTTTCAGCAGTCCCTTTGTTCTTATTTCTAAAATAGCAGCCTTTATCCACGCGGTTATTTTTTTTACACATTGTACGATACATTTGTCTCTCTTCAGAAGTTTTCGTGCAGTTCTTAGAAAGAAGACTCAGACTGTTACAATTGAAACATCTCTTCTTCACACAGTTATTATTGTTAAAATTTTTACCTGTACTTTTACAGTTTTTTGCTAAATATCTTACGTTGTTACATATATACCACCTTACTTCAGAAGTTTTTAACGCAACTGCTCCTTCGTTTTCCTCGGTTGCTTGGTCTGTTACGAGCGGAATCCGTAACTCCGTTCGTTCGTATCACCGGCTCTGTTACGGACGGAATTCGTAACTCTATCCGTTACATACACAACCACCCTACAGGTCAGTTGTGGGATGTATTATTACAGATAAATATACTTCAATGCGTTCTAACGTCTAGTCCGAACCACTACTCTGTCTATGAATTAAATATGCTGAGACAGTACGGAGTGGTAGTGTGGTCGCGATAACAGAGCGGCTTCCAAAAGAAACTCTGCCACGATACGCGTGTATATCTGAAGTTCTATTAAACAGATATCTATGAAGGATAAAGGTAAATGGGTTAGGAAATCATCTAGTACCATACGGGCCCCGCTATGCTTGACTGAATTTCCCGAGAGGTGGCGGCTTATGCTAATACTGTATTTGGAAAAAGTAAATAATCAACTCAACGTAAATATGAAAGACTAAAGGAAAAACAAGTATATTATAAGTTTCTGATGCGTCATGAACAGAATTAACAACAAAATTAACAATGGGTAACCGTATGCAATAAGAAAAAAGAAATGAAAAGAAAAGAATTGAAACGCACTATGCCGAATGAACACGCAACCGTAAAATAATCATTTAGACTCATACGCGGAATCTTATATCGATACACGCAAGAACAATTATACGATACTAATCAATGCGCGTATCGTACAAAAGAAAGAAATAGAATATACATATATATATAATTGCAAACAAAATATTGGATCGTGCTGTGCACGTGGACCTCCTGCGCCAAGGTGGCCGTAAGGACACCAAGGTAAATCCACGATATCGACTGGCGATATCGATGTCCTTCAAACCACGTGGCGAAACAAAAAGGCGATGGTTCATGTAGAATAATATGAAGAGGAACTAATATATAATCAATACAAAAGAATATGAAAGCAATTCCAGACAATCATACATATATATATCAAAACCAAATAATACTCAAAAAACTCAAGCAGCTGAAGAAATCAACGCAATCAATCCTTTCCGGAAATCCAATCCAATCTTGAGCAAAGTGAAATCCTTAGGGTATTCCAGTTCGTTATATGGATTGCAGAATGATACAGTGTAGATTACAAATGCTGATGGTACTCTAAAGAAAAAAGAGAGCACACGCGGAATGTTTAAAGTGTTGAATTTCAAATACAACTATGGGTTTTGCGAACGAATTACAGAATTTTATGTAGGCGATTCAGTCCATCCACTCCCGTGAATCTATGCTCGGAGCAATTAGTAATTGAGAAAAGAACAAAAGAGAGATAGAGAGAAAAAAAGAAATGGAATATAACCCACAGTCTCCCGTCACGCACTTCGCGACTTGTCGACGAAGAATGATCGATCACGTAAATCAGGATAGGCAGGATCCTTCGAGGATCGTCAACACAGTGATCTTCTGCCATATCCGTGAGAGGTCCTGACGAATCTGGTGAGGCAGCGTGAGAGAGCCGTCGCGCGATATATCAACTCGCATTTCGATATATCGCATGTGCTCTCCTTCCGGTTTCGTTCACAATTCACCGGTTGCTCAATATTTTGCGCAATGCTACACACGTACAGCATTCTCTACTGCTCCTTGCAATTAACGACGGTCAATAATTATTAAACTTCTTGTAATAATATATACAGGCTTTTCATACATTTGCGGGACGCGCTCGGCGTTTTCGACGCGTGGTATCGTCGCTCGCGCGTCGGATCGTGTCGCGCTCTGTATACAGTTTTTATGCAAACTCCAAAACCAAACGCGTAACGTTCTCATTCCAAATTTTTCGAACGCGGTTATATTACAAAATTTTCTGCAATCACTCACAACCATCCCAATTCATACAAGATACGGGTGCATTGGAACCCTATGAGCAATTTGCAATTAGTTCTAACAGGCATCATGGACAGCAAGATGTTCCATACGTAATAGAAGGTGTTGATTACACATTCAGAGCACATTCACCTAAGCGCATAAGGACCCGCAATTCCAAACATCGTAATGTAACGATAGTTGTTACGGCTAAGGCGTTCACGCTCAGCTTTTCGAGGCCAGAATGTGCCAGATTAGGAAATTCCATAATGACAAAGCATTGTCGTGACACACCCCGGCCGACGTAATGGCCGAAACTCAAAAATTCGAAAAATTTCCTGTTCGGAACGTAACAGTCCTCCCTCCTTAGAATCATCGATGTCTCCGACGACAATCGCCATGCGGGTATTACCGCCCCCGGACGTGAGGAGCGCCGGAACTAGTGATGTCGTTATTACAATTTGCGACGGCACCCCGATATGCAACTAGGACTGAGCATTGTTGCACGGCAGGGCACCCTGAACTCCCTTACCTGGGAATAGGTTGGTCTCCCAATTCGCTCGTAGTACATGCGATTGTAAATCGTCGCTTTCTGTCTTTTAGTGGGGTTAGCCTGAGCCCCCCCCCCCCCCCCCCCCCCCCCCCGATACATATATTGGACCTGCCCCCGCATTGGCACGGTCGCGTTGGCCACCCCCATTGTCAATATACCGATTTCCAGGCACCCCTCGGAATTCAGCAGACCCAACTGCGATGCGGCTCTGAGCAGCCCGCAGATGTCGTCATCGGTGACCCCGCTGTTGCCTCGGCAGGTCAGCAACGTGAGTGCAGGCAATTCACCCCAAAGATCCTCCTCGGACTGTCTCGTACAGGGAGTTCATCTGTAGCTCCCGGCAGGTGGGCAGGCTGCCCAAAGGTTCTAAGTCCTCCTGTCTCAAGGACATACACCCAAATACATTAAGTTTCTCCAGGCCTTGCAGCGATCTGCCTATTACCGCGACCACCCGTCCGTCCACCCAGCGACAGAAGCTGATGTCCAGCGTCCTCAGGTACCGAAGGGAATTCATTAGGGCTACTGCCCGTCTCGTTACCTCTGGTTTCAATATCGGCATCCCGGGCTCCTCCACATCGCCGATGATGGGCGCTGGATAGAAATTCCTGAGGTGGATAACCAGCTCGGTTAAGCCTGTGTGTAGTTGCCTATTCCCTATCAAGGCCTCCAGCGGTTCGAAGTCCATGATCTCGTAGCATCCGCTAATCTCGAGGGCCGCCAGGTACTCGACGGACGCTTCCACGGACGCGAGGTACTCACTCCGCAACCATTCACATCGACAGATACGAAGAGAACCGACCCGGATCCCATCCCTAACGAACGTACTTGTTAACGAATTCCCCACCAGCACGGGAGTTTGCAAGGTTCTATTGCACTCAATGAGCTCTTTTAACTCTGGTTCCACGGGGCTAGGGCACTTTCCTATGGTAAGGGACTCAAGCACCCGCAAGGCTATCAGTTATCATAAGACAGGAGGACGTGTGCTGACGCTCAGCAAATCGACGCCCCTCAGACGTCCGCAGTGCGCGGCGGCGATGGACATCGCCTGCGGTCGGAGCGCGGACACCAGGCGCGAGTCGTCCAGCTTCAGCGAGGTGAGGTACCTTCCTACGCGGAGAATGGCCTAACAGATGGCCTCGGTACTTATTGGTTTCTTGTCCCATGAGCAATTTCACGAGTTCCCACAGCGCCAGTCATCGGGGTCGAAAGCTGTCACCCCCTGGTGGAACCAAAGACTCCTCTCTTTCCATCCATGAGAGACCTGTTCCATGCATGCTCGGTCCCGGTGCTCCAAGTAAGTACCTATATGTGTGAGGGACTCGACGGGCAGGGCCGCGGCCCTGAAGGCGGCAAGGTTAGGCCAGCGAAAGGATCCGCTACTGGCTCCCGGGCCGGGACGTCTACTCCTCGGGAATGCCAGCTGTCAGCCGGCAGGACCACCAACTTTCGTTTATGGTACCAGAAGGGACGCAACCCCGCTTCCTCGACGACTCGGCTAGCTTGTTCCGTAGTCCCGAAGATTATGAAAGCGGTATTCCCCGTGGCCATCGTCTGGACCACGACATCCTGCGCGCCAAAGTTTCCGAACACTTTCATAAGGTCCTTCTTCATAGTGTAGGGCGCCAACCTCGCCACGTACACTCGGCGCTATGCGTCGACCACCCGGTGACCGCTAGTGCCTGCCATCCTGGTGTAGTATGCAAATCACAATACTATAAGTGAGTTCATGTTCAAATATGTAATGTAGCCCCTTTTGTTCGACGTTTCGTAGTGGAAAGAAGGACACCGGAATCACACCGAGACAATCAGGTGGACATGGCGTATCATCCAGAGACATTCCCCCGAAGCCCCGAAAATGACCCATTTGTGACAAGTCACGTGCTTGGTTTCTAACAACGCGATTCGTTGGCTCTCAATCCGTTGATTCCCCCAACTACGGTAAACTCTGGACTCTAAGTTAATTTCAATTTGTCTGGATGTTTAGTAAGAAGGTAGCCTTGCTCATCCTTTAGTATAATGCCCCTTCATCCCAGGGTTCCAACAATCGCGTAAGGATTGTTCGTAACGCTCATGAAACTTTCCCTTCTTGAGTACGACCAAGACATGTACCACGACTTCTACCCTTCTCTGGAATGATCTTGCTTTCTTATCATACTGCGCCTTAGAGATTTCCTTAGTTTTGATTAGATTCTTATCCGCCAACGTTTGCATTTCTGTCAACCGTATTATTAGATCCTGCAAGTATACGTTATAGGATGGAAGTTTTTGATCCGATTCAAAGCTATTTGGACACTGTGCTATTTTACCGAACACTAATTCCTGCGGCGTGGAGTTAGTTGCCTCATGTACTGAAGTGTTATATGAGAACATCGCGGATAGTATCAAACCACCCCAATCGTCGAAGTCGTTTATACAATGACTAAGGTACTCGGTTAGAACGATGTGGATTCTTTCCAATGCCCCATTCGTTTGTGGTCGGTAACCTGAAGTTGTGACGTGATGTATTCGTAGTATACGTGTCAATCTTCGAATGAGGTTGCTTATAAAGCTAGTTCTTCTATCTGTTAGGATTACACGAGGTGCACCATTCTGAAATATCGGATGTGTAACCATAGCATGCGCTACTGTTTCTGCTCTTATGTCAGGCAAGGGAACGGCTATGCAATGTTCCGTTAGATTGTCTTGCATTGTCAGAATGTAACTGATTCTCAATTGTGTGGTAGGTAAAGGTCCCACTGTAAACAAGGATACCTTTTCAAAAGCTTCGATTGGAGTATCAGTTATTAACATGGATCTCTGGTTTTGGCTCTAACCAATATACAGCAATGTTAGAAAGGCTGAAAATTCAGGGATCTAACGGGGTCCGGATTGGGTGACTGAGAGAAGGGTGTCAAGAAAAAAATTGTACACGTAATCAAATTTGAGTCGGCCCTAAAAAGGCCTTAAATACGACGTTTATTGATTAATTTGGTTCCGTGGTCTTCAACAAGAACTTTTGGGGAAGGGTCCCTTGGTCTGACGCCGGCCGGTGTCCCTTAGCGACGCTGGCGCGTGGAAAAGAAACGAGCGGCAAAACCGCACTGGTCAGCGAGCGTATTGCTTTCAAGCCAAACCGTTGTCTTCCCGACTCCAGGCTTCGAAACGAGCCTGCGTGGACGGGGGAGCAGTACCTTGACGTATCGTTAAGGTAGTGTAGTGGACTGTAATACCGACGTTTCTTCGCTCTGAAGAAAGCGTCGGCAGACGAGTGTACAGAGATGAGTGATCCTCCTTTTCTCTGCTCAACCTGCCTTCCAAGAAGGCTTGCCTCGTGCGAATCACGGTTGTAAGCCGAGATTCGCGAGCGTTCGACCCTCGGTACTAGCTCTAGCTAGCCTTGGCGGCTGATAAAGGCCAGAGGTTGTAGCACTCACCGTTCACCGCAACGTACGCATCTATTCGTCGTACGCGGGCTGCTGCTAAACGGGTGATACAACAGGGGCAACGCAGAGGTGATACACTTACGTTTACCCTCTCTGTTGGTGCCAATATCGGGGCTCAACCAAGAAGAGGTCTTGGTTGCTCCTCCGACGAATAGCAAGCTCAGGGAATCGAGGTAACCGCCGATTCCAAGAGCGTAGTTACACGTCTTTTACTTTATCGCGAATAAACAATCGCTTTTCCTTCCACGTGTAATACGTGGTTCTCGAACGGAGTTATAGCGAGCTGTAGTGCGATATTACAGCGTAGAAGGCGTCACGAGCCAAGGAACTTGGTGCCCAAATTTCCTAACTCAGCAGACTCTTCTATAAATGCTGTTCCTTGCTACCGTGCGAGCGTTCGGTGCAAGACTGACTTCGACATGCGAGCGCGAGACCCTCCGCGAAAATCGCGGAGTCCCCGAAAATCCGCTACGCGACGCTCGCTTATCATTGTCTCTCTTTGTCTAATGTACCGATTTTGCTCTCTCTCTTTGTCAGGCTCCGATCCCCGCACTCGGTATCGGGCCTGAGATTCAAACAGCTGATCGTAATCGCTCACCTGTTCGAACTTCAACCGCATCGAATGAAAAACGAGTCGCAATTCGAATGTATGGAGTTTATTGTCAACGCAACAGTATTTCCTACCGAATGCGACCTTGGGTCGGTCACAGTACGTTAACGTACTGTGATTCTCGCGGACGAAACAATGCTTCGAAGTTTAAATGTATTTTAAACATACCGCCCCCCTTGCACTGTCCGTGCAAAAGGAGTATCGGCAGCATCAACACAAACACAACTCGGATCGCGAAACTTGAAGGACCAAAATTTCTTTAGGCGATCAAAAGAGAGAGAGCAAAGTACCGCAAGTGGAGTTCAATTGAGATGAACTCACTCACGGCGCTTCGCAAAAATTCAATCAAACAAAATTTAATTGAACTTACTTTGCACTAGGTTGACAAAACCCTGGGTGGCCCCGGAGGAAACGCATTGACGTTTCGATGGCCACCCCGATGGCCGTTCGGGTCATCTGTTCCAGGGTACCGGGCGGCTGTCGGGTTCCTCTTGCCGAAGGGGGCGCCGGCGCTGGAGGCTTCGATCCGGCCGCGACGGTGGACGGTGGTTGACCGGATGCGGGGGTGGCGACCCGCCGTTCCGCCCTCTTCCTCCGTCGTTCGTTGGCCCCCTTGGAGGGGCCAGCCGAAGGGCCAGCTGAAGGGCGAGCCTGCTGCTTTGTTGCTGCAGCTCCTTCCTGCGGCTTACCGCCCTGCTCCTTCCAAAGCAGGGACGTAAGCAGGCCCTCCTTATTCCATTTGAGCAGATACCGCCCTCCCGTTGCCGGTATACGGTATCGCCGGGTGGTGGTCGGAATATGCCCAGGCACTTTGTAGATTTCCGTCCCAAGTTTTAATTCCCACTCTTCCCGCGTCGTGGGTGATTCACTCGCGGGTACCCTTTCTTGGTCCGGCGGGCCGGTGGTGGTGAGGGCCTCCTCGCCGATTCGCATGCAGCGGTCGAAACTCGCGGAAATCGCTTTTTCACTTGCCATTGTTGCTTGGCTAATGATCGTCAACCGGCTGCGATCGGATCAAATTTCGGTGGCGCCCGCGAGTTCGCGGGGGGCGCTCTTCCCTTGGAGAGAGAGAGAGAGAAGTACCTCATCTCCCCTCCCTGGACTGTCAAGGGGGCCGGGAGCCAAAGGGGGGTTCGTGACCGTTTGTCTTTTCAACTAGAACGGTTGCCCTCACCTTTGTCTCGTTCGGCCTTTACCGAATTTTGTCCGGTGTTTATTTCGCTTGCTCGACCTCGGCAACCGTCGCCGCGGCAGGCTCATCCACAGGTAACTTACACATTCTTGTAATCGGACGTGTATATGTGGACTTTGCTGTACGGACTTTTACCACCCGTACATTTTCGTCCTTACCCGGGAACACCTCCTCAATTCTCCCCATTTCCAACTGATTAGGGGGGAGAAGAGGATTCTGCACTAACACCAGATCCCCTGGTTACAGTTGCAGTTGGGTGGTGCGTCACTTATAGCGATTTTGGAGGTGCGTGAGATAATCTCCCGTCCAGTGCCTCCAAAGCTGCTCGTGAAATTTTTGAATCGCTCTCCACCGGGATAGTCGCGAGAGTATTTCAGTTTCCACCGATTGCAGAGGAATCGCATTTAGTGGGCCCCCTGTCAGGAAATGTCCGGGCGTCAGAGGCGCATAATCATCTGGGTGGTCACTCAGGGGGGCGATCGGTCGCGAGTTGAGACTCGCTTCGATCTTGCAGAGAAGCGTCTGCATTTCCTCTCCCGTCGGCGTGAATTCACCCAGTGTGCGCTTTAAATGGTGTTTCACCGATTTTACGCCGGCTTCCTGCATTCCACCGAAATGAGGAGCGCTGGGGGGGTTAAACCTCCACCTTATCCCCATAGATCCGCATTTGTTTTGCATTTCTGTGGAGGAAAACGCCTCACAGAACTGCTTACGTAACTCTCGATCGGCCCCAACAAAGTTGGTGTCATTGTCGCTGAAAATGCAAGACGGTATACCACGTCTGGCTACAAACCGATCGTGTGCAGCTGAAAACGTGCTCGTCGTGTAATCATGGACGAGCTCGATGTGGACGGCGCGCGTGGCGTAACAAACGAACACCGCGATGTACGCTTTGTGAGCCGTCTTTCCTCGACCAGCGGAGTCGCGGACACGGTAAGGCCCCGCGTAGTCCACTCCGCAGTTGTCGAAGGCCTTTCGTTCCGGTTCCGGTATCAAATGCTGCATTATTTGCGTGGAGGCGCTGCTTCGCCATCTCACGCATCGCATGCATTTGTTTATAACCGTCTTCGCTGCGTTCCGGCAGCTGAGAATCCAGTAGCTTTGCCTCACAGTATGCAAGGTCAGCTGCAAGCCCCCGTGCAACGTATCCACGTGGCACTGCCGGATTATGAGTGTTGACACATAATGTTTCGGCAGTATTATCGGGTGCTTGGTTTCCCATGCAAGCGTCGCATTATCCAGTCGTCCACCAACCATCAAGACATCATTTTCGTCCAGGAAAGGGTTTAGACATTTTAGCGGAAATTTCTCAGGTATTCCTCGGCCTATTTTCAAGCACCGGTACTCTTCTGCGAAATACGTGCCTTGTATATGACGCACGATACGTTCAGTTGCGATTCGCAATTCTGACGCCTCGATTACTCGACTGTCGGGTGACCCCTGATCGGCGCGTGTTTGTTTTCGCCAGCGAAGACAATACGCCGTTACACGCAACAGTTTTCTCCACGTTTGAAATCGGAACAGAAATTTCCATTCCGGTTTCGGAGTCGTTACATGTGCATGCGCTATGCGCTTGCTTTCAGTGGTCTTCACGGAAGCTGGCATCGCTGGCCACTCCACTTCCGGTCCGCTCAGCCACGCTGGTCCAAACATCCACAGTCTCGACTGCAGAAAATCTGCAGCCACTATCCCACGCGAATTTAAATCCGCGGGATTTGAGCGTGTTGGAACGTAACGCCATTCAGCGCTCGGAAGAGACGTTTGGATTTTTGACACGCGGTTGGCTACCACAACCGTCCATGTCGATGGGTGTTCTTTCAGCCAAGCGAGGGCGATCGTAGAATCTGTCCAACAGACAACACGGTCGATCGGCAGTGAGAGCGATTTTCTCAGATGTACGATAAGCTCAGCGAGCAGTACGGCTCCGTTCAATTCAAGAACTGGGATCTACTGCGTTTTGATCGGAGCCACTCGCGTTTTTGCCATTAGAAGTGATGTAAGCACTTCATTGTTCACCGTCGTCACTCTCAAGTAGGTGACGGCGGAATAGGCAGCGAGTGATGCGTCGCAAAATCCATGGAGCTCCACAGAGATTGCATCGGCTCCATATCGGATCCATCTGGGTAATTTCCAATCGTTCAATCTGCTCCAATCGACACAAAATGTGTTCCACATTTTGAGCGTCTCCGCGGAATCGTGCTCGTCCCACTGGATTTTCTCCAGCCACTGGGCTTGCATCAAAATTTTCGCACGGATCATGACTGGCGAAAGCCAGCCGAGGGGATCGTACAGTTTCGCAATTTCCGAAAACAAAGTGTTATCTGTGTTGCAGACGGTTGAAACCGTTGCAGACTGAAATAGAAACAATCTCCAGATGGTATCCATCGCAGACCGAGTACCTTTAATTCTGAATCGTCAAACAAATTAAGATCGACTGCGTGTGAGTGCGAGCTCTGTGGAATATTTCGTAACAAATCTGACGAATTTCCAGCCCACTTGCGAAGGTTAAATCCACCTCGCAGTAGGAGCTCGCACGTTTGTTTACGGATTCTCTCCAAGAACGGTTTGTCGGGAGCTTCCATAAACACATCGTCTACGTAGACGTCCTTCTCGAGGACAGGCGCGGCGAGCGGGTACCGTTCGCCGTCCTGTTTTTTCAGCTCGAGAAGTGTTCGCATCGAAAGTTATGGAGCCACGCCGTACCGTATGTGACGGTATTCAACTCGTAAGCGATAAGTCGCTCGGTCGAGGGGGTGCGCCATACGATGCATTGAAAACGACGATCCTCTCTAGTTACGAGAATTTGTCGAAGCATCTTCTCGATATCCGCTACTAACACGTATTCGTACAGACGTCACCTCGTTAATACGGCGGTGATATCAGTTTGTAATTTTGGACCTACGTGGAGGAGGTCGTTCAGCGAGCGTCCGCCCGCTGTTTTGCTGGAGGCGTTAAACACGACGCGCAGCATCGTCGTAGCGCTCTCCGTGCGAATAACCGCTCGGTGAGGGATATAGAGTCGCATGTTATCGACTGACTCGAGCCGAGTCATATGATTTAACGACTCGTATTCAGTGAGAAACTCACTGTATTCCTTCACGAGGATTTGGTTCAGGTCCAGTTTTCTCCTCAACCTTGTCAACGCGGAGAGAGCTATTGGGAGAGAATCGCCCAACAGCACGTCCGGGTTCGAATGGTTAAAAGGCAACCGAACTATAAACCTTCCCGTCGCGTCTCGCGCGTCGGTTTTTACGAAGTGCTCTTCGCATTCGTCCTCGGCCTTGGTGTTCACCAAGGTCGAGGGCACCTCCTCTATCTCCCAGAATCGCCGTATCGCTTTGTCCAACGATTCAAGGATGCTGCAGTGCAGCGTCCTCACAGGATTTGGGGAAGAATTTGCTGCGTCAATCGGCCCAGACAGGATCCAGCCCAAGGCCGTCTCCTGTGCGATCGGTCCTGTTTTGTTTATTCGACGGAATCCTCGTCGAATAATACTGGCGTATGCCTCTGCACCGATGAGCACCTCAATAGATCGATCAGATGCAGGGTCTGGATCTGCAAGCGTCAGGTCACTTAAGATCTCAGCATCTGTGATGCGAACCGACGGTGGGACGTAGGACGTAACTTTCGGGTCGATGTATGCACTTGTGCGGAACGCCTGTGCAATGCACCGTGTTGTCCCGAATCTAATGTCCGCGCTGTGCGTAATCTCGTGGGTCTCCTTTGCAAAAATATCCTCCGAAGCTTTGTTAACGAGTTATTAAGGAAAAACCGCGACCAATCAGAGAGCGCGAATAGCGAGCGCTCGGCCGACCAGCGACAGGGCACAAGCTACGCGGAGAATCTGCTGTTCACAGTGCTCGAGGCTTGTACAAGAAACTCAAAATATTTACGTCAATGCTCAATTTCTCCTAAACCATTGGAGGAAAAATTATGAAAAAAATTAGGACCACGTTAACTATTGAGACGTATAATCTAGAATTTCTTCAGATTTGTAAATTAATTATCCAAGTTGTAAAAAATAAACTACGATGAAGAAGAGTTTCAAAATGCCGATTTAGTAAAGTAATGATATAGTAAAAAAAATAAAAAGCAATGCTTTAGTAGTTCCTACGGATTGTAGGTTATTTTACTATGTATTAAAACATTGAAAACTCTACAAGAATACTTATTTCATGATGAATGGACAAAAATTGGACGTATTAGCTGCTGAAATCGGTCAAAAGTGCGGAAACATTGATTTTTATTTTTTTAGTTATGAAGGACCAAAGCAAAAAATGTTTAAATGAATTGAGATTATTAACATGGCACGAGTAATACGAGTAATTACTATCGGTAAAACTCACCCATTCGGAGAGGAATTCACCTGCTGCTTGAACACTTGCTCCATTAGGTCGTTGTGACGATCCCGATCATTGCAGGATGATGCCCAGGTAGAGCTGATCGCAGGTATCCAAGACGTACAAGAGGACACCTTGCATTTACAACACTTCGCGGTCACTAACACTGATCACTTCACTAAACGAGCACTTGACCTTTTAGTGACCGACAACCGATTACTTTGAAACGTTCTGCGGCATTCCGTAAATAAAAACAAGGCGTTACACAGTTCGGCGGCGAAATTACGATCGACACTGGCGATTTTTTCCGAAGTCTCTTTCCTCGTGCCCTCGCATCCCTCCAGCGCGACTTCTCGGGGTGTAGCTTCGTCGAAATATTCGAATTTGACTTGTTAGTTGACTTGTTGTTTCCGTACTTTTTACCGATTACAGCAGCCAATACGTCCAATTTTTGTCCATTTATCACGAAATAAGTATTCTTGTAGAGTTTTCAATGTTTTAATACACAGTAAAATAACCTACAATCCGTAGAAACTACTAAAGCATTGATTTTTATTTTTTTTACTATATCATTACTTTACTAAATCGGCATTTTGAAACTCTTTTTCATCGTTTTTTACGTTTTACAACTTTGTTAACCATTTTAAGAATTTGAAAAAATTCTGAAATATTTGTCGCGATAGTTAACATGTTGCAGCATTTTTTGTTATAATTTTTCCACCAATAGTTTTAACAAAATTGGTCAACATCCTTCTTGCCTCTCGTTTTTTATGTTTTACAATTTTTTTAATTAATTTAAAAATCTGGGAAAATTCCGCAGTATGTGTCGCGATAGTTAGCGTGTCTCTAATTTTTTTCATAATTTTTCATCCAATACTTTAGGAGAAATTTGGCAATAACTTGTAAATGTCCTGAGTTTCCTGTACAAGTCTCGAGCACGGTGAATAACAGACGCTCTGCGTAGCTTGTGACCTGTCGCTTGTCGGCCGAGCGCTCACTGAACGTGCTCTCTGATTGGTCGGGGTATTTCGTTAATAACTTGTTAACAAGGCTTCGGAGGACATTTTTGCAAAGGATAATGTTGTTTAGAATCACCCCTTGAATCTCCCACTTCCGGCTCCAGCACTTAGTTTGGGACACCCTGTATTATTTAAATTTGATAGTCCATTCATTAAGTCGTGCGTACTAAGACCATCTGAATGAAAAGCTTTTACGACTATACTGAAGATTTTATATTTTCCTCGGCTAATAATTAATACTTGACCTATTGTTGGTTTTACTGATTTCATATGTTCAAAATTTACTATGTGTAAGTCAGATAGCAGTTTGCAAGTTGAAGTTATTGGTTCGCAATCAGCTGACACGATGTGCACGTAATGAGGTCGGGAGTAAGTGAGATTTTAGCTGTAGCTGCTTCCAAGTCGGGTGGAATGTCTTCGGCCATTAGGGCTTGTGAACACATTTGATTCCCTAATAGACGCCTAGACCGATGCACATGTTGTGCCAGACAACGCCCATCTAAGTAACATAATTGCGTCACCCGAGAACGCTCTAGAAAGACACGCGTTCCGCTAAGCACGTTCCGCTAACTCAGCATCGTCACCTTAACATTGTTTCTAACAGAACCATATATGGTGATGTGCGACCTCACCAAAAAACGCCGAACAGTATTCGGAAATCGAGGAGTTCGAGAAAAGCCACGGCCGAGAACTGGTCGAAGCGATCACTGTAACCTTCCGAACTGTTCAGTACTACTGCTCAATAAACGGAGTTTTGTTGAAATCACCCGGTTGATTCTTATCCTTTAACCGCTCGCGAACCCTATGGCCATATCCCGTTCCTCGTCCAGCGAAGTCACCACGCGGGGCACAACAAACTTTGGTAGCAGCGGTGGGATATTGCGCCGTCCAGGGTCTCCCAAGGACCGCCACGTCGGAGGACCACGGCGTCGAGGACCGACGCTAAGAAGGTTTAACACCGAATTTGCAACATCAGGCAAACGGGGCAACCGTCGTTACTGAGGTAACATTCGACGAAGGTAGGACGAACTCCGAGGACACGTTCGCCGACGTCTAGTCGACGAACTGAGAGCAAGGTAACTCCGACGCGAGAGCAAACGGGTGAGCCAGCAGAAGACAAAAAAAAATAAGGAAAACTGAACACCATCCCACCTGTGAGGCCATCGGATCCGAGGACCGAAGCCGCAAGGATTGGAGGACCTAGGAAGCAAGTGAACGCTGTTATCAGAGGAACGACCGCACGAGAGGACAACGCATTCGCCGACCGAGTCAGCGAAATGCGCGTGCGAGCAACTCTGTGAGTGAACAAGCTAACGATTGTAACCGTTCGTATAGACACACGAACCTGCGTAAACCAGAATCTTTAATCGTTGCGACGGCCTATGTATGTCTATAGAGGACGAACGCGTGCTCAGGTACATACTTTCGAACCAAAAGGGTCTATCTAGATCACTAGAATCATTTTTTGAGAAAAAGTTAAAGTTCGTCAGAGACAGGAAGGAGCCGGTGTCGTCTATAGAAGGACCGAGGCCGTTTCGACGCCGATTACAAGCACCAGCGCTCGATCCGAGTTTTGACACCGCTTCCGACACTGGCATAACCGGTAGTCCCGAAGTCGCGTTTATAACGCCCACTCGAGGGTATCCTATCCAACTCGCAGATTTTAGTCTAATTGATACAGAGGAGAAGGAATCGCAAAACACGTCTGCGCTGGGCACTAGGAACGCCGGGAGAGAAGCGGGAGTATTGCCGTTGGCAACCGCGTTAGGACTAGTCGATAAGTTCGAAGGGATGTCTGCCGACGAACTTTCTGAATTTTTGAAGTCGTACGAAAGCGCCGCTAATTTAATTTCGCGACACGAGCAACAAATTTTCTTGAGTAGCGTTATCGGAACCAAATTGAAGGGTAAGGACGCGAGAGAAATAGAGTACAGAGATATCAACGATTTCGACGCGTTGAAATCCGTTCTAGTGTCCTTATTCATGGACTGGCGTTCCAGAGGTGCGATAGAAGCAGAGTTTCATGCATGCCGTCAGAGAGATAGAGAAAGTGTTAGGGCATTTGCCTCGAGGGCCGAAGAGTTAGTAGCTGAGGTATGACAACTCTCTATCGAGCCAGAAAACAGTAATGAAGTAAACGCTGCCTTAGTAAATTCGATACGTCGACGGGCATTACATGTTTTTAGTCTTGGGCAGAGCACGAGATTAGAGACGATAATAAGGTCTCGGAAATATGACTCCCTTAATGCAGCTATAGCCGCAGCCATAGAAGAAGAAAGAGCCATGGGTATCAGTCCCTCAAAAGGGTTTAAGAGGTTCGATAACCATTTTTCCGGTAGCTACGACAGGCCCGGGGAGAGGATAAACACGCTACGCTGTGAAAGGTGCAATAGGACAGGGCGCCTAGCAAAAAATTGTTACGCGCGTCTCAGCATGTCGCGCCAGAGCTTCCCCACGTCGCATACACAAGTCAAAAGAGGAAAGCAGATGGCTTCCATTTGCCATTACTGCGAAAAGACAGGACACGTAATTAGGGACTGCAGGGCAAGGGAACGCGCCAATGATCGCAGCCTCTCGAGAGGCCCTCGATAATTCTCGGGCAGTAGACGCGAACCCGCAACCCGAGCCGACACGGTCACGAGCTGAGAGGTAACTAGCGTAGGTCAGGGAACCACGGGCGTGTACGGTGACCGTGAGATAAGCAACGAACGAAGGACGAGCAGCGAGCCGACGGTAGGGTCATACCACGTAAGCACTGTTACTTCCGTAAGGAACATCGTAGAGATTAAGGCGCCAGAATTAGTAAACGGAAAGGCGAACATGTTGCTGGACACGGGAGCCGATATCACACTGATGAAAATAAAGAAGGTACTGAGCGAGGTGCGCGCAGAGAACGAAACGGTAGCCCTGCGGGGTATAGTTGACATGGAAACCAAAACACTGTGCCTAATACAATTAAACGTACAGGTTGGAGGTAAAATTATAACGCACCCTTGTCGACTGGTACGGGACGATTTCCCCATCGAGACAGACGGAACTTTAGGACACGACTTCATGACCAAACATAAGGCTTGTATCAAAGTAAACCAATGTTTAGAATTACACGGAACCGAATATCCCCTCCGAAGCAACAATAATGTAGTATTAAAACCGAGATCAGAAACGGTTATCCTAGCGAAAACCCGAGACATAGGAGATGGGGTCGTCCTCAAACGACTCACTAAACCAGGAGTATACATAGGAAATGTGCTAACAATAGGCAGGGGCGGCAGGAGCTTAATACCCGTCTTAAACACAACCCCCGAAGAAACCCTAGTAGACTTACCTACGGCAGAACTAGAAAAAGAGGTTACAAACGACGTAGAATCGACAGTCGACATTCATGCACGAACGCATGACAATTTACACAACGTACGATTTTTGCAAGGCAGAGAGAGAATGCAAACATTGCGCACTAATATTAGAGTAGACCATCTAAACGCAGAAGAAGAAACCGGCTTGTTAAAATTGTGCGAAAGGTACAACGATATCTTCCACCAAGAAGGAGACAGACTAGGACTCACAACCATGACCGAACACTCTATTCCTTTAGTCCAGGGAACCAAACCAGTCAACGTAAAACCGTATACATTACCACAAGCCCAAAAGGAAGAAGTGAACAAACAAGTAGAAGAAATGATCGACAAAGGAACAGTCAGACCTAGCACTAGCCAATGGAACGCTCCGTTACTAATAGTCCCTAAAGAACCAGACGCGTCAGGAAAAGTTAAATTCCGAGTAGTAGTAGATTTCCGCAAACTGAACGAAGTAACAGAAGGCGACTCACACCCACTATCAAACATAACAGACATACTCGACTAGCTAGGCGGTGCCAAATACTTTTCGACCCTGGATTTAAAATCTGGTTTCCACCAAATTCCCATGAAAGAACAGGACCGCGGGAAAACAGTGTTTTCGACACCCCACGGACACTTTGAATTCAATCGGATGCCTTTCGGACTTAAAAACGCACCTGCGACGTTCCAAAGACTAATGAACACAGTATTATTTGGGCTACAAGGGTTATAATGTTTTGTATATTTAGATGACATAGTAGTTTACGGACGCACGTTAAAGGAACACCTCGAACGTCTAGCCTTCATATTCGACCGCATCAGCGAAAGTGAACTAAAATTACAATCAGACTAATGCGAATTCTTGCGAATGGAAACAATATATTTGGGACATTTAATAAGCGAAGACGGAATAAAGCTAGACCCCTCGAAACTAAACGCAGTAAAAAATTTCCCCACCCCTGAAAGGGTCAAAGACGTACAATCATTTCTTGGCCTAGCAGGATATTGTTCCGAGCACCGGGTACATCTTCATGGCCTGCTGCGCTCGCAACCAGGAATAGGAGGACATTCGAGGAACAACTGTCAGACAGAATTCTGACAGTTGTCAGACAGTGAACACGACGAGTCAAATATACGAATCGTTTACCTTACATCTGAGCTTAATAATACTGCGTATAGTTAATAATTGTAAATAAACAGATTGTGATACAGTGTAAGATTAATTACGATGTCGCGACGCGTTAGAGATTACGGTGCGCGCGGGGAGCCGCCGGCGGCTCCCAATAAACGTGACAATATTATAGAAGATTCATAGAGCATTTTTCAAAGATTGCTAAACCTCTCACCCAATTACTCAAGAAGGACCAAGAATTTTGATGGAACGCACAGGAACAAGGAGCTTCTGATATTCTCAAATAGAAACTAATCATAGCACCCTTACTGCAATACCCATATTTCTCGAAACCATTTGTTCTAGCAACCGACGCTTCAGGGAAGGCAGTAGGCGCGATCTTATCTCAAGGAAACCCAGGTCAAGACCTGCCAATAGCATACGCGAGTAGAGTCCTAAACAAAGCGGAAATAAATTATAGTACCATTGAAAACGAATTACTAGCTATAGTATGGGCAACGCAACATTTCCGACCGTATTTATATGGCACCAAGTTCACTATAATGACCGATCACAAGCCACTCACTTGGCTTTTTAACGTAAAGGACCCAGGCTCGAGGCTAATGAGATGGAGATTGAAATTAGCCAAATACGATTATACTATAGAATATAAGAGCGGAAAAATGAATAAGAACGCGGATGCACTCAGCAGAATGTTCGCGATAACACGGAGACGGGGCAAACCCAAGAAAGAAACGACAAACAATCGCGACGAAAGTGAAACCGTAGACGACGCCGATAACGCAGACAACAAAGACGAGCCCTCACAAGAAGACGACGCAGAAACTAACAATCTAATATACACGCAGGACGAAAAGAAACGTATCTTATACGAATATCAAGACACTCCCTTCGGCGGACATTTAGGAGTCAAACGAACGTTCGAACGCATTAAGCTAAAACACTTATGGCCCGGAATGAAGAAAGACATAGAAAACTATATCCCGAAATGCGAAAAATGCCAGAAAAACAAAGTAAACCGTATAACAAAAACTCCTATGGTTATCACCGATACCCCCACGGTACCATTTGAGAAATGCGTTCTGGACATAGTCGGACCATTACCTGAGACGTACAGACGAAACAAATATATCCTAACCTTCCAAGACTTACTAACCAAATTCAGCAAAGCCATGCCAATAGAAAACCAAGAAGCTAATACCGTAGCAAAAGAATTCGTCACAAAAATCATATGCGAATACGGAGAACCACACAAAATATTAACAGATCAAGGAACTAACATCCAAAGCCAAGTATTCAAGGACGTATGCAAACTGCTCAAGATTAACAAAATACAGACCACCCCCTATGACCCAGAATCAAACGGAGCCCTAGAACGCAGTCACCGCACCCTAGCAGAATACTCAAAAAACTTCATAACAGAAGACCGAAACGACTGGGGCGAGTGGCTACCTTACACAATGTTCACATATAACACAACCCCGCTCACGACAACAGGTTACACACCTTACGAACTAACATTTGGACGACAAGCGACCTTACCAACAACACTGCGACAAAACCCCCAACTCCAGTACACACACGACAAATACGCCGAAGAACTACGCGAAAGACTGAGATCGACAAACAACATAGCTCGCGAAACAATAGAAATTCATAAAGAAAAATCGAAAGCCTACTATGATAGAAAAACCGCGGAAAGAATATTCAAACAAGGCCACCTAGTACTACTACGCGATGAGACGCTATGACGCGGACGATCAAAGAAATTAACACCTTCGTGGATAGGACCATATAAAATACAAAAATCACACGGCAACAATAACTACACCATCTCAAAGGGACGACGATAACTAGGAGTACTCGCAAACCGTTTAAAACACTTCGTGGAATAGGAAAAGATAGGAGAAACACGCACACACTAATTCCAATAGATAATATTTATTTAAGGAGCACTGAACGTTTACTCCCACGGGAAAGGCCCAAGGCCGAACAGGCGACGGAGGTTCCAAGCATCGCTATCCCCGAGCCACTCTTCTACCTCCCACTGATACCGCCGCCGACGGGCACGAACCAGCCGAAGAGCGGCGCGGTATTTAAACGACAGATGCGCTTCAATTGGAGGATACAAGTTCTCCTATGAAAAAAACAAAAAAAGAAAAAATCTTTTTAACTATACCATACACTGATACCACGCACCAAACGCTCAAAAACAATAGTGCAGCACTCACATAATACTCCGCCACCTTCTCGCGGGAGCACTCATCCAACTCAAAAAGATTGAGACGTCATAACATAAGAGCTGCCATGGTATAAGCTATCAACTGTCCAGAGACAGAATAAAAGTCCACTAGGAAACCGAGACCAGCATACCCCTGTCATCTTACTCTGCCCGAGATTAAAAAGACAAAGTAGCTTACGCATAAAGAAACTCAGAACGGCAACATGAACCTCTGCTAGGAAAGATTCAAACAATACAAAACGCATGATACGTATTTTTCAGACTAATCGCTCTATATATACAAATAGAACCCAATCGAGTGTCAACCACCGGAAACGACTTTACAATACAGGAATTTCAACACCGCCCAGGCATATATTTTGAAACATTAGGCGACTTACAAACCTATCAGGATTCATGGAAACTTGTACTACACCTAAACATTACGCATATCTACCGACGCAAAGAAACACTCCAAGGAGCGCTTTACGACGTTATACCACAATGTAAAACACCGAGCACGCCCAACTGGCAAAATTTTTGTAAAACCTTTACTAACAATATCCAGACCGAATTAGACAAAACCGCCAAACGACTCACATATATCCAGCACATCATAGACACAGACGTCAAATGCCGCCGCGGACTATTCGATGGAATCGGTTACATAAGCAAATCCCTTTTCGGCTTCATGGATTCAAAAGACAGAAAAAAGATCCACGACCAACTACAAACACTAAAAACCCCAAGTAACACACTAAAAACTTCGATCAAAGAACAAATACAAATTATAAAAACTAACATAGACTTACTCAACGAAACAATACATAACATACACCAAAACATAATTACATTACTAAACGCTACAAGACAAATCCAGTACCTAGTACAACAATACGCCAACATTTCCAATTTTCGAGAGACAATAGACGAACAACTCATGCTAATCACAAACGTCGCCGAAACACTACTACAGGACACACACAGTTTACTAGGTTTCATCCTGGACATAGAAGAAGGCATCCTAAACCCGCAAATATTACCGCCATCAGATAATGTCGCATAACTCACGTCAGCATTACCACATATACCACAAGGACTAAACTTCCCGATCGCTATTAACTAAAAAACATGCACCTCCTTTACAAATTTATAACACTCTCAGCATTTGCGAACGTAAAAACCATCAACATATTATTAGAAGTACCATTACTAAACACAAAACAATTTTAACTAAGCAAAGTACACTCCGTACCAAGCAAAATAAACGAATCACTGTACGCTTTCATCGAACCACAAAATACATACGTTACCCTCGACACCTCATTACAAGAATACATACGACTCGACAAAACCGACCTAAATGCATGTAAGACAATAAACGACTTAAACCTCTGCGCATCCCACCATACCATATTTAAAGCGATACTCTACGGACCCTGCGAAATTCAATTATATACCCAACTAACAAAACATCCCAAAAATTGTAACGTACACGTCATAACACTAAATTATACAATGATAATAGAATTACAACACCCGGGAACATGAATCTACGTTGCGCCGAAACCAACCCAATCAGCGATAACCTGTAACGACGAGAGCACAAAAATATATAGCATTAAAGATTCTGGTATAATAACAATAAAAAATAAATAATACGATCACAGCCGCAGAATTCAGAATAGAAATAGGCAAACAATACGGTAGCGAGCAGACACGAGACTACTTACCTAATTACAACTTGACCATAGACCACATAAAGCCACCACAAACCATTTTCGACCCCCAAGATGTCACCCCCAAATTCAAAAAGATAATCAAACACCCGGAAGAATTAAACAAAATAGGTCAGAAACTGAACAAGATAGAGAAAAGCTTAGAAAAAACCACTATCCCCAATGAATACCACTACGGCTTAATCACGACATCTTCAGCGACCGGAATCGGACTATGCATTTTTGCACTCTACACATACATAACCCCCCGAAAAATAAAAAGAAACAAACAATGTAATTCCGATACGGCAAACAACGAAAAAACCGAACAAAAGACGGAACCAAAACTTAGAATATTTTGCAAGGAACGCGTGTCTTTCCAGAGCGTCCTCGGGTGACGCAATTATGTTACTTAGATGGGCGTTGTCTGGCACAACATACAAATGAAATCTTTCCTCCCTCCTTAGAAATTTGAGTGGATAAAGGTTTTGGAAATGGTGTTGAAAGACCTAGAGGTTGCGTTAAGGGAGCAGGTGTTGGGAAAATGGTTTGATACGAAGGCCTCATGACTATGGAGTTATAGGTTTGGTTTAGTTTGGTATCTTCAGCAATATCCTTAAGTGCAGGTGGTTTAGAAAGGGCTCTGCTACTTGAAGGCTGAGAGAGAGAGAAGGGATGGTGGTCGTTTTTTGTAATAATTCCTCAATTCGTTGACTCAAAGTGTTTTCAGACTCATTGCCGTTCGTGCCTGCCTCATCTACAACGTCTGTTGGTGTAACTTCATCTCCTGAATCAATCAATTTAACTAAGTCCTCTCACTCATCATCAAGAGCAAACCCTTGCTCTTACAAAGACTGATCGAATTTTTTAAAAGATTCCTGGAGTTCCTCGGTATCTATTGGAGTGATAGGTGAAAGGTCAGGCTTTATTATGTCATCCGTAACTGTATCGCAAGATTCTGGCACCTCAATTGCAATGCCTTGTAAATTTGGTAGATCCTCTGATTCTGTGTGTTTTGATGGGTTTTCATTGCTGGAGGTACCCTGATCTGGAATTTTAGGTACATCCATTATCCGTTTTTCAGGATAAAATTCCAGGTTAGGGAGGACACTCCTTCGTTGTCTCAAAATTGGAGTATCGTTAGGATTATTAGGATATCGTTAGGAGATGAGTCTTTGTGCAAAGAGATCTGTGGAACTGTAGTAGTGGATGACTGAGAAGAACCAGGTGATTCGGAGTCTTTTGAAGATCTTGCCATGGGTTGTGTTGGTTTTCCTGGCACCTGAGAACGAGTTCTAGTAACTATTGCACTCCGATCCAGCGCAGGTGGTGGTTTTGTTTTGGTTTCTGAACCTAATGGTCTTCCTACTCTTGGCTTTACTGAAGGGTCTATTGCCTGTTTCGAAGGTCCAGAAGTTCTACTAGAAGGTTTAGGTTTCTGCATCGGTAGTAAGATATGACTGCCCGGATTTGATTCTGCGTCAGGCTCCTCGGAAGATGATTCCATGAATACATCAGATTCATCAGAGGATGTTAGTTGACTTCCATCTACTGGATTTCTAGATAGTGCATCTGCATTGGTGTTTAATTTGCCTGATTTATGAACGAAATCGTATTCATAATCGCGAAGTTTCAGTTTCCAACGAATTAATCGCTGTCCGGGATCATTAACCGAATTTATCCATCCCAGAGGTTCATGATCGCGGACCAAAGTAAAGTTTCTTCCATAAAGGTAGGGTCGAAAATGTAGAACTGCATATACTACTGCAAGACACTCTTTCTCAGTGGTAAAGTAATTCTGTTCTGGTTTCGTTAACATTCTAGACAAGTATGATACAGGTAGATCATAATCGTCATTTTCCTGACTAAGGACAACTCCTATTGCATAGTCTGATGCGTCAGTTGTTAGTGTAAATCGCTTATTAAAATCGGGATATTGCAATATGGGTCGTATACAGAGTTCATTCCTTAACTCTATGAAACTTCGTTTCTGTTCTTTACCCCAAACGAATTGAGCATTTTTCTTTAACAAATCTGTTAGAGACTTAGCTTCTGCGGAAAAATCTCTTATAAAACGCCGATAATAACCTGCAAGACCTAAGAACTCTCGGATGTTTCTAGGATTTTGTGGACAGGGCAAGCTTCTCACGGCTTTGATCATGTTCGGATCGGGCTTTACTCCATTACGACCAATGATGTCGTAAATGACCCCAATACCAATGATCCCAAATAAGTGACCTCAGTTTTTAGAAATACAGATTTGCTCGGTTGAAGACTCAATTTCGCGCCTGCTAACCTGTTAAATAATCTGCGAATTTTTCTACCGTGTTCTTCCAAAGATTTCGCGTAACTCACGATGTCATCTAAATCAACGAGATCTTCTATTCCTTGCAATCCGCGTAAAACCTGATCCATTAACCGTTGAAATGTAACTGGTGCATTTTTAAGACCTTCGGGCATGCGAATATATTCATAATGGCCATTAGGTGTTGCAAATGCAGTTTTCTGCCTACCAGCTGGATCCATTTCGATCTGTTGGAATTCACTGGCCAAATCTAAAATCGAGAAATATTGCGCATCTTCTAGGTAATCTAAAATGTCGGTAGTGTTAGGTAACGGATACGCGTCGCCAATCGTTTACTCGTTTAGTTTACGAAAGTCTATTACCATTCGCCACCTCGGATTACCCTTAGAATCTGGTTTCTTTGGGACAATCCGGAGTGGAGAATTATACGGAGAATTCGACGTTGTTATTTTACCACTACTTAACTTAGCGAAAATTTGACGTTGTATCTCATCTTCATAAACCGGAGAAAACCTGTATTGTCGCTTATTAATTGGAACATGATCGGATGTAGGAATTTTACGCGTAATGGGTGGGGTAGCTTCTAATGTATCCCCGGTAGATGAAATCTGTCGGGAAATTCTTCTATAAGATCAGGCACATGTTCTACCTCCTCGTCGTTTGAATGATCTAATCGCAAACGTTTTACTATTTCATCTACTTTATTAAGTTGAATACTAGCGTTTGTGGCATTTGAATCATTGTCTTCTTCCTGTAAGCTATAATATTCAAAAGGAATCAATTCCTGTGGTTCGATTTCTACGTTTATGTCTTCCTCTAAGGTGTTTATGGCGAGAACATGGCACCTGCCTTGGTCATTTACAAAAACAGCGGCTTCGCCAAAGTACACTCCATCTTGTGCATTCAATTTTGGTAAATACCTCTCTTTTGAGTCGTTAATCCAGACGTCAATGGCAATGGTTTAACGTGTTCTAGCATTTACTCTTAAGATTCGCGATTTCGGTATTGGACGAGTATTCAATGGTTCCTCTCCTACAAAATGCATAGGTCCGATAGGATCTGATTCAGTAACTATGATATTATGGGCAAATGAAATTTCTGTTTGCTCCTGCTTTAAGAATTTCTTTCCTAAAATATCATCGCCATTTAATGGAAACGGTGATTTTATTTCATGAAACCTGACCTGATTATTTTGTAACGTAATGATTGTGGAGCCTAAAGCTTCTAATTTATCCGGAGTAATACCTGTGAATATACTTGATTCGTCAAGTGCTATTTCAACATCCTCGTGTAATGCATCTAATTCAATTATGTTAATGTCCGCCCCTGTATCTACTCAAAAATGTGCAAAACCTGATTGTAATCCTATCGCGAACATTTTAACTATAGAAGATTCATTTCTTAATGGAAGAACTATTGGGTTTGTTTCAGCTTCTTCGCTGTGGTGCGACGCTCTGTCGGGAAGTGACTCGTCTTCGCGTCCGTTCGACGAGACGATAGGGCGTTCAAAGTATCATTTTCTATTGGTTGACTAGGTTTATTATGATGCGGTGATGGTGGTCTGCTAGATGTAGGAGTAGATGAGTTTGGTGATCGACGGTTGTATGTTTCTCGATTGTACATTGGATACGGTTGATAATATGCAGGAAAGCACATAGGAGGATACATAGGATAAGGAGGGTAGCATGGCTGACCATGGTGATTTGATTCATATTAGGAATGTTTGGATAATTTGGGAAATTCGCATAATTTGGATGATTATGCGATGAGCTCGCATATCTATAATGAGAATCCTGCCCTTGTAGTGAAGTTCTCGCGGAGCTAGGAGAAGGTGATCGAGATTGGCGTTCTTCGCATCTCGTAACCGAATAATTTAGATAATGAATGGACATGTTACGATAATTAGAGTCTGAAGAAAATGGAGACACTGGTCGAGAAGTTCATGGTTCATTATCTTCTGTTACGCGCGAAGTTTCTCCCGATGATATTATTCCTGATCTAATCCTAGTTTTAGTTCTAGTTGCAAATTATAAAGCCTCATCCAAATCATTCGGATTACGCACATCTACTACTGTAGCAATTTCATCAAGTAAGCTTCGAACGAATGCTTCCAATGCTACGTCTCTGACGGGCTCTAACATCAGACCTGAATTCTCACCGTATTTATCTTCTAGTGCAGATTTTGCGCCATTTAATAATATATTCAATCGATCGTAGAAATCATTTACTGTCTCACCGCGCTTCATCCTAATATTTTCTATGTCGTGCTGATAATGCGGATAGGTTTTATCCGAAGTGAATCTAGATTTTAAATGTTGAATCAATTCATTTACACTGTTAAACGTTTTAAACCCAGTACTGCCTCTAGCAGCTCCTTGTAATTTACCCTGCGTTTAAAAAGCGGTCATATAACGGGCATTCGGTTCGTCCGCGAGATTCGTGATTTGTTGGTATACGTGACCGAACGAAGGTTGCCTTCGGTTGGAGAAACCGTTGTTCTAGCAGCAAAACACGGTCAGCTGTCGTATGACTTGTTTTTATCGTTAAAATTGAAGCTCAAACAATGCACGCGTTGTCGAGCAACGGTTTTGTACTCCAGGCTCGATGTCGAGTGGGGACATTGGAGCCTGAAGGAGAGAGAGAGTACATCGTACTACATTAGCACGAAATAAAAGATAATTAGTGAGCGCCGCGTAGTGGTAAAATTTAGGACGTCTTCCGCTTCGCGGAGACACGCGCGGCACTCGCCCCAGTCGTCTTACGATAACCAAGCTTGCAACAGTCAGTGCGACCGTTCGTCAAGCGTATCTCAGCTAGCCAGTCTTCAGATTTCAAGTATTTTGGTTGCCAGACAATTGAAATCTCACTAGCTCTCAAAAGCTGAAACACTGTCGCCTACAAACTAGGATTCTGCTCCCCTCGATTCGTACGTATACTACGTACGACCGAGCACCTGGTTTATCTTAGGGGACAATTGAACGAGATTTGCGCTCTTGGAATCGGGGCCTGCCCTGATTCTCTGAGTCTCGTCTTCGTCTCGGAGCAACAAAGGCCGCTGCCTGTTGTATCCCTGAGAGACGGGTTACAACAGAGAGAGATAACGTACGTGCCTATCACCTCTGCGTTACTCGTGCTCTGCCACCCCGTTTAGAAGCAACCCCCGTGTGACGAATAGAAGCACACGGTGAGGTGAACGGAGTCGCGGATCCTCTGGCCGCCCTCAGCTTCCAGGACTAGCAATTCGCTGGTTAAAGCGTGTCCCTCCGCTCACGAATCCCTATGCTATCGGGATTCGTACGAAACGAACCTTTCTAAAAGGTGCAAGGCGAAGATAAGAGGTCCCTCCTCCTCTCAAGTCACTCGCTCATCGACTTCTTCTTTGCACCACAAGAAGAGTCGATAATACAGTCCACTGCATTACCTTCGCGTTACAGGCAAGGTATTGCTATCCCCTCCACATAGGCTCGTGAGCGAAGCCTGGAGTCGGGAATCTTCGGTATAGGTGGATTTACACTCTCGCTTACCGCTGCGGTTTCGCCGCGTTTTCTGTTTTCAGACGTCAACGTCGCTAAAGGGAACACCGGTGCCACCACCAAGGGCCCCCAGTTCCGAAGAGGAGCAAGGAGCCCACAGCCCCGACTCAAAGATTTCGCAGTTTCAATAAACGTCGTTTAAAAGCCCTTTTCAGGGCCGACAAAAGATTAAACTTGTGTCTCCGCTTCTTTCGTATACCCTCAATCTCACCTTATCCGGACCTCCGTTGGATCTCTTATTTTAAGCGATACCAATGAAGATTCTAACGCAGGAGGTGCGAATACTGAGCCATTTTGTACATCTTGTAAGAAGTTCATTAAAGAAATATTTTTCCCGTCGAAGAACGGAATATTCAAGATACTACGTTGTAAAGTGGAACACTTAGCAATAGAAGTCATCATAGCATTACTCGTGTTTAAAATATTATTATCATCCACGTTACCGATGGGTATTGAATTTGGAGTCGACATTGTGAACCGTATATATAATCAAATAAAATGTAACACAAAAAGGAATACCAATCGTCAACACAATTTAAACAATATGAGTAAGTCAAATCAATAATAGGTCATATAAATCAAATCAATGGTAGGTAATGCAAATAATAATATAACACAACATATATACAGGGCGTTAAAAAAAAAAATTCAATATGTATATGGTATATAGGATACACTGTACTGAGTAAAAAAGCTTTAGTAAACACAGGTCGAAATGTCAACTGTTTCTGGGATATAAACATTTTTGTTTGCCAGTATCATGATTGACATACTTGCTTCTACCGCATGCGATGTTTACTTTAGTATTTACAAACCGCGTTCTGAATGTTCTTATTCAAGTGCCGATAGTGGATTTAATTGAGAATCAGTAAGTTGCGAACCGGCGATTGCAGATACTACACCGTTACGAAGTATCGTGAAAATGTCAGCGTATTATTCGGATGAGGAAATGGCAGATATGCATTTTATGTATGGCCGCTTTATCTGCACGACGTCGTTATGCGGAAAAATTTCCTAATCGAAGGGTTCCCTTTCACGTGCTGTTTCAAAAACTTTACCAACGTCTTTGCAAAACAGGCTCACTTACACATTGCCATCGAAATTCTGGCAGACCTAGATCTGTATCGAAACCCAATACGGAGAATCGTATTTTAAGGATTGTAGAAGAAAATCCCGGAACCAGCGTAAGAAGAATATCCGATGCCACAGGAATCGGTACTACCCTGGTCTGGAGCACGCTTCATGAGCAGTTACTCTATCCATACCATATCCAACGGGTACAAGCCCTCACTCTACCGGACTATCAGGCAAGAACAGAATTTTCATAGTGGCTACTCACAAAATGTGCTGTGAATACGAATTTCGCATCTGGCATTTTATTTACTGGTGAAGCTGCATGTACGCGAAATGGAATTACAAATTTACATAATAATCACGTATGGACGGAAGAGAATCCTCATGCATTTATTCAAACATATCATCAGCACCGTTTCTCGTTTAATGTTTGGATGGGCATTGTGGGAGATCGCCTTATTGGCCCTGTAATACTCCCAAATCGGCTTTCAGGTGCTGCTTATTTCAACTACATGGTGAATAAATTACCTCAGTACTTGGATGAAATGCCTTTGGCAGAAAGATTATCGATGTGGTACATGCATGATGGGGCACCACCTCAGTTTGTGCCTAATGTGAGAGACCACTTAAACATGGTGTTCGGTAAAAGGTGGATTGGACGAGGTGGACTAGTTACATGGCCTCCTCGATCCCCCGATTTAAACCCTTTGGACTCCTCTTTATGGGGATATTTAAAAAGCCTAGTGTATTCCTCGCCGATAAATGATTTAGAAGAATTATATAACTGAATCCACCATACTTGTCAAACAATTCGACAGAAATATAGAGTTTCCCAGAGAGTTCGCGACTCTGTAAAACGAAGATGCCAAGCGTGTGTAGAAATGGAAGGTGGACACGTTAAGTCTCAGTCTGTAAACATCGAAAATTCAGTAGTAAGTCAATCATGATACTAGCAAACAGAAATGTTTATATCTCAGAATCGGTTGACCTTTCAACCAATGTTTACTAAAGCTTTTTTACTCAGTACAATGTATCCTGTATACCATATAAATATTGAACGGTTTTCTTTTAATACCCTGTATATAAAGAGAAGCATTGAAATATGTAGATATTAAAGTACAAATAAATATCAAGTGAAAATTCCTGAGCGCTATGTATATAACGTAACGGATCGTGTGTCGTACATAAAACGTTCACAGATAGAGCGGCTTATCCGTGAACAAGGGGTAGGGTTCGTGTGGCGTGCAGTTAAGAAATAAGTTCCATAGACTATGATTTCTCCTTTGAAATATAACATGAAATCATTTATTGGTTAAATGTTCTACAATACTAGGATTCTTAACTTTATTCTTATAGTAGTACTACCTTTAGTCCTCAGCGTGGTAGATTCCTATCACTTTAAAATTAATACTTATCACTAAATTTTGTAGAGATAGAATAGTAATTAATCTGAATTTGAGCTGATGGCAGTGACGATATGTGTCAAGGAAAGGCCAAGGAGCTAGTTGAAGCTGCTTCGGTCGGTAATCGAGAAGCTGATCGAAGCTGTCTCGATTCAGAGGATCCAAGGTGCTGGCTAAACCTGCCTCAGTGAGGTTCGCAATTTTGGGAAGGACTAGGATTTTAACACTTATTATTTTGACACGTATTATATTTAGCACTTATTAATTTTGAAGAACACTCCCTACTGGGGCTGGCGATGCCCTATTTATAAAGGGAAATTGTCTCCCTCTTTTGGGCCCAATTACTGACCTCGGTGTGGGGGTAGCGTAGTGTTGCGCTTGCGCGTGTAGGAGTCATCGCAGGGTATGCGTTCTCCACTGGTTTCGGGTTATCGGCGCATGCGTCTGGTGGTGTTTGCGCCGCCGTACAGAGAGCGTTGCTTGTTGATTGGAACGTACTATCATCATCCGGTCGTCATCCTGTCATCAGCGTGTGTTCCATCGCATGCCATAGGATGCCGCCCTGATGACGTACCGATCCTGTGCGCACGCGCTCCGCGTGTCGCTGGCGCGAGGGTTCGATTGAGGATTCGATTGATGATTCGATTGAGGATTCGATTGAGGATTCGATTGAGGATTCGATTGAGGATTCGATTGAGGATTCGAGGTTACGGGTTTCTCTTATGTGGACTTCGTTGTCCGCCTTAGGTCGCATGCACTTGTATACTCTCCTCCTGAGCCGAGGAGCTGCATACCACACAAAAGTATGACTTAGAATAAATAGTAACGTTGTTATGCCAAGGCCGGTGTACAGGGTTGCGTTTTGCTGTCTCTGCGTGCTATGGTGTTCCACAATTCGTCTGATAGCCCTATCAATATCAGACAAGGATTTCCCAGAATCAACCTCTTGCCAATATTCCGTTGATCCGTACTTTGGTCATATGGGCAATGTTACAGATGGAATCATTTCGGCATGTGTTTCTAGAACAGGTGATATCATGCTGAGATTTAATGTAATGTTCGGAGCCTAAAAGTATTCTTTCTCATTGGAATATATTTTCATCCCAAAAAGACTGACGTAGGATGAACCGGCTGTGCATCCGTTCCGAAGCTGTAGTATACCGGCTCCATTTAGGGTGATATGTGTGCTCTTTTGGTTACCACATAAAATTTGAAGAGGTTCTGGATCGTCAAAGAAAAAAGCCAGCCATCTAAAGTACGTACGCGAGCCAAGTAGGGTTCGTGATGTTGAAGTACACGGATGTCACAATGACGAATAGCTTGCATGGATGGTTGTATAAGAAGGTGATACTCACAGGAAGTAGTAGTGGGGGTCTCATAGACTGGTTGATCAGCTTGGCAGATGTGATGGTGCGGAGTATTCAGGCATCCAGGTAGATAATTATTAGTAATTAAAAGATAATTTCGGTAATCCTTGGATAATGCCAGATATGGGGCCCGGGGTGATATATATGCCGATCCAGTTCGATTCCGCTTCTGTGGGTGTGGCCAGGAGTGCATGCGATAAAGGTGATAGCTCTGTCTATCCAAGAGTGGGATGTAGACTGCAAGAAGGAGACGTCCCCGATGATATCCGATGTCAACTACAACGATTTCTGTAAGGTCCTTAATTGTAAAATGAGACCCTGATAAAGGAAAATCAAGGTCCTTTATGGTTTGTATTATGGAGATCGTAATATCATGTAACTGTTGAGAAGTAAGAAGTTTTGAGTGCAAACGTTTTCCTCGTGTGGCATGTATTATGACTATTGTCTCCTCTGTGGTTTCCTCGAATCGGTCGAGCTCTGCCTGAATCATACTGATCCATTGATTCAAACTTTTTGTATATTTCAGGAAGTCAACCTTTTCTCCTATCAAGAAAAGGTTTCTCGCCATTTCTGTAACTGTTACCGAAAGTTCTTTGATAGCTCTGGCATGTTGCTGTGAGACGTTGTCTACATGTTGAAACTGATTTTGGATGAGATGCATCTGATTTTGCAGTAGATGTGCTATTTGCTTTTGATCGGAGTATAAACTGTCGATTTCTTGGTTTATGTAGTCAGCATCACCTTCTATTAAGGTACCAAACAAATTTCGTCCAATATCTCCAATTATTGACAAGAGTGCGTGCCGTTACATCCCTATGGACATGGGTAATTTCATAGTGCCTCTTGCTTCTAACCTGAGTTCTTCCAGAATTTCTTGAATTTCTTCTCTCTTCTCCTGTATCTGTTTTGCTCGTCCTTGGAAATAGTGCGGGCAGAGGATACCCACGCATTGAGTATCCAAATCCTTGATGTCCTTCAGTTTTCTATAATATAATCCGGGATTGTTGTCGAATTTCGTAAGTACATAACCATTCCCCGCGGCGACCAGACGGGTGCCCCATATAATCCAAACGATTAGCTTGATTTCCATTTCTTACACGTTGAATATAGATGTTAAAGATACGCAAGCTTTAGTTTGTCCACGTGCTTCTGAAACCTGGAACCAGGTGCAGATTCTAGTATAGCATTGTTATTCTGAGTGAGCGCAATAACTTTGTATGGACAGTGGTACCATTTGGAAAATTTTCCTATACGAGGTTCTTGGATTACGTAAGCGAATTGCCCTGGCTTTCCTGCAAACGGTCGAGTTTTCGCGTCATAACGTAATTTTGATTCGGCCTTAGAATTTTGTGAATTTATGGCTGCTCTATTGCGTAACTGGATCATGCGTGTAACTAGATCGTAAAGATATGACCCATATGTTTTGAGTTGCTCATCTGTTGCAAAGGACGATGGAATTCTAGCAGGTTTCCCAAATATTAGTTCGAACGGTGAAAATTGTGTACCTTCATATACAGAAGTATTATAAGAAAACAGGGCGAAAGTTAAAAGGAGATCCCAGTCACAATAGGACTTGGTATAATGTTTTATGAATTCAGATAAAACTATGTGAGTACGTTCTAGTGAGCCATTGGTTTGGGGACGATAACCTGACGAGTTAAATCTTTTGATTCGGATGGTTTTACATAGGTAGTAGATAAGATTGCTCTTTAAGGATGTGCCTCGATCGAAACGAATTGCTTTTGGAGTTCCATAGATAGCAATTAGATTTCGAGCCATTGCGTCAGCTATGGTTTCGGCCTTTATATCGGGAATTGCAACAGCTATACAATACTTAGTTAGGTTATCTTGTAAGGTGAGAATATGACGGTTTCCATCTGGTGTAGTGGGTAAAGGGCCTACGGTATCAATAGAAACCTTATTGAATGCATTAACGGGAGTATCTGTAATAATCATAGGTTCCATTGTGCGATCTCTGTCTAATTTCTGCTCCTGACAACTTTTACATTTGCGAATAAAATTTTGTATATCGTTTTTCATGTTTGGCCATGTGAATCTTTCGCGTATGCGCCTGTAAGTTTTTGTGATTCCCTTATGTCCTCCAACCAAACTACAATGATATTCCAAAATAATTTCTGATCTCAACTCGTCCGGTGGAACCTGTGTATTACCGTAACATATAGTTATAGCGATTTCGTCTTGGTGAAAAGTGTCTAATAGTAACGTCGTTAGTTCCTGAGCCGATAAGTCGGTAAATGGCGCATCGCGTCTTGAAATACGGAAGGAATTAATATAGTTATTTAATAATGTCATACGAAAATTTCCTAAACAATCGCGAAGAATTAGTGGATCTATTTCATCAAAGTGATTTTGCTTCACAACAATATTGAATATCTTGTATTTTCCTCGAGGAGTTATTATAACTTTACCCAAAGTTACTGGAGTGCTACGGATATTCTCAAAGTCTATTAACCCTGTACCTACTAGAAGATTGCATATTGGCGAGGAAATCTCACCATCAGCAGATATGAAGTGGACAATATTATATCTATGGTAAAGAATTCCTTCTCTGGTGTTAGAAATTTCACACGGTGAGTTTATATAAGACGTGCTATCCATACGCGGAGTGCTGAAAGGTGTATGTTCATTTAGGGTGATATACGAGTAATTTAAGTTTCTACTGCTCGTCGACATAGTTACAGGTGGGAGTTATTGTTCGGCTGGGATAGAGGGTGTATAATTTTTTCCGGTTACTAGTGACCGATCAGGAGGGGCGATTTCCTCATTTTCTGGTTCTTCCTCCTGATTGATAGGTGAAGGTTCGGGGGTTTTAATATAGCGTCGCATCCTCGATTGGTAAGACGGGAAAGAAGTAGAGGATCCCAAATTTGGTATCGTGAATTTAAAGTGACTGCTGCAGCGTCGGAATCCTTATCTTCTGGTTGTAATTTAGAATAGTCTGGAGGTGTGTCTGAACCAGGCAGAGATGTGTCATTACCTATCGTTTTCAAAAGATTATCTATTCGATTGTTTAACTCTCTGTCTCCGTCCTCATCAGTATAAGGGTCAAGGGTTTCCAAAGTCTCTAAAAGTTCTTCATCATTTTCTCCATGTGATACAAAGGTGCACGGAACTTCAGTACCAGATCGAGATTCTGATGATTTCTTAATCCAGTCTTGATGATCTTTTAAAGATTTGTCAAATTTGGAAAATATTCTTGTAGTTCGTCTGTTGTTAGCATCGAATTTGTTGTTTCGTCTTCAGATGAATCATCAGATGGGGGATTTATCATAACGCAAAGATCTTCCTGTAGTATAGTAGGACGTTCTGGTTCGGCAGTATCTCTGGTAGTAGGAGGAATAACTTCTTGGGAACTACCAATCGGGGGAGCGCCTTTAGGTGGAGATGGAATGAATATTTTAGTTAAATGTGGATGTTTTAGGCTTGGGAAAACACTTGTCCGTTGTCGCAAAATAGGCGGTGGCTCCTTTGAGGAATCCTCGTAGGTAGATTCAACGGGACTGTTATTTGTATCTATGGAATTTTGTGGATGGAGATGGGGGTTATCGTTTTGCTGTCTTCGACTGTCAATAATTCGTTTCGCTATACTACTTTCGTTTAAAGGAACAGAGACCTGAGGACGAGTTTTGGATCCGTTTGGTTGGCCTCGTTTAACCATGGGTGGGTTTATCCAAGGGTTACCCTGGGATGTGGCTGATTTCGAAGATCCTTGCCTAGCAGGTACAGAAGGTTCAGCCGATTGTGAAGGATTTAATGCAATGTTTTGGTTAATAGCCCGACAGGTTAATGGAAATAATTTTGCGCAAGAATCGTTTCTAAGGGAATTATTGGATATAATGGACAGGATTTCGCGAAAGTGCATCATCACTGGAGTTTAACTTTCCGGGCATATACTTGAAAGTGTATTCATAATCTTGAAGTTTCAACCGCCAGCTCATCAACCTTTGGCCTGGGTAATTAATTGATCTTATCCATTGAAGGTGTTCATGGTCACATACCAATGTGAAGGGTCGTCCATAGAGATAAGGTCGAAAAAGTCTGATGACATAAATTACTGCGAGGCATTCCTTCTCTGTTGTGAAATAATTGAGTTCGGCTTTTCCTAAACTTCGCGAGAAATATGAAACAGGCATGCAATAACCGTCTACTTTTTGACTAAGAACTGCACCGACAGCAAAATGAGACGCGTCCGTCGTAAGAGTAAAAGGTTTATTGAAGTCGGGATATTGTAAGATAGGTTTACTGCAAAGAATTTGCTGAAGTGTATTGAAACTGTTAGTTTGTTCTAGCCCACATTTAAAAGGTTCATTTTTCTTTAATAATTGCTTTAAAGGGCGTGCAATTCACGAAAAATCTTTTATAAATCCTCTATAATATCCCGCTAATCCAGGAAATTATTGAATATGTTTGGGGTGCTTTGGCTCAGGAAACTCTGCAACTGCTGAGATTTTCTTGGAATCTGGCTGGACACCGTTGCTTCCTATTATATGACCAAGATATGTGACTTCTTTTCTTAAAAATTCACATTTTTCAGGTTGTAGAGATAATTTAGCTGCCGGCAGTTTTTGGAATTGTTAGAATCGCTTAAAGTAAGTGATCTAACGGAGGTCAGGATAAGGTGAGAGTGAGGGTATGCGAAAGAAACGGGTACACAGATTCAATTTTTTGTCGGCCCTTAAAAGAGCCTTAGAGCGAATTTTATTCTGAATCTTTGTCTCTGGGGGGCTGGGGGGTCCTTGGTCCTCGGTGGATCGGAGGGCCCTTGATGTATGGAGCGACGCCGGGTTGCCTCCTTCAGCGACTTTGACGTCTGAAAAAAGAAACGCGGCGAAACCGAAGAAGAACGCGAGAGTGTAAATTAGGCTATACCGAAGATTCCCGAATCCAAGCTTCGCTCACAAGCCTACGTGGAGGGGATAGCAATACCTTGCCTGTAACACGAAGGTAATGCAGTGCCGCCTCTTCTTCTGGTGCAAAGAAGAAGTCGATGAGCGAGTGGCTGGAGAGGAGGGGGGCCTATTCTCTTCGCCTTGCACCTTATTGAAAGCCTCGTTTCGTACGAATTCCGATAACTTGGGGATTCCCGAGCGGGCGGACACTCTATAACTAGCGATTGCTGGTCCTGGAGGCTGAGGACGGCCAGAGGCTACGCGACTCCGTTCACCACACCATGTGCTCCTTTTCTTCACACGGGGGTTGCTTCTAATCGGGGTGGCAGAGCGCGAGTAACGCAGAGGTGATAGGCACGTACGTTAGCTCTCTCTGTTGTAACCCGTTTCCCATGGATCAACCAGGCAGCGGCCTTTGTTGCTCCTAGACGAAGACGAAACTCGGAGTGTTAGGGTAGCCCCCGACTCCAAGAGCGCAAATTTCGTACGTATTATACGTATGAATCGAGCAGAGCAGCTTCTTAGTCGCAGGAGACAACGCTTCAGCTGTGAAAGCGAGTGAGGTTTCAGGTGTCTGGCAACCAAACTACTTAAAATCTTGAGACTGGCTATGCTGATAGATGCTTGACGATTGGTCGCACTGACTGTCGCAAGCTAGACTGTCGTAAGACGACTGGGTCGAGAGTCGCGTGTGTCTCCGCAAAGCGGGGAACGTGCTAAATTTTACCACTACGCGGCTCTCACCAATTATCTTATGTTTCGTTATATTGTAATACGATGTGCTCTCTCTCCCCTTTAGGCTTCGATGTCCCCACTCGACATCGGGCCTGGAGTTCAAAACCGTTGCTCGATAATGCTTACTTTGTTTGAACTTCAATTTTAACGATAAAACAAGTCATACGACAACTGACCGTGTTTTGCTGTTAGGACAACGGAATCTCCAACCAAAGGCGAACTTCGGTCGGTCACGTATACCAACAGGTCACGAATCTCGCGGACGAGACAAGTGCCCGTTATATAACCTCATTTTAAGCACAAGCCATTTTTTACGTTATTATTTAAAATATATATTTCAAGCTGCATTCTAAACCGTTACCAATTATATATAGCTAATATATGAAACATGGTTGGCTGAATCTCGATAAACCAATAGGAATTAATTCTGCACTCAACTCAGCTATAACTCAAATTAAAAGGATCTTTGGGATAAAAAGGTCTAGTCATCTGGGAGCACTTGATCCTCTAGCTTCAGGTGTGTTGCCAATTGCTCTTGGCGGAGCAACAAAACTATATCGTATTTATCTTATGACTCAAAGACATACGGTTTTACAATAAAATGGGGTGAAGAAAGAACAACGGACGATGTGGGTGGTGATATTATTAGAACTAGTGATTTAAAGTCGGAATATAATCGAATAAATTGTGCAATTGAAAATTTTGTTCATGAGATCAAGCAGACAGCGATAAAAATCAAAGGAGCAAGGGTGTATAAATTGGCAAGGAGTGGGCAAAGAGTAAATATAAAACCCCGACGAGTCAAAATACATGAGCTGAAATTGATCTCTGTGGATACCATTAATAATAGTGGAAATTTTTCTATGATGTTCGGTAGTGGTGTACATGTGAGATCAATTGCTCGGGATCTTGTCATTGCATTAAATTGTTTTGGACACATTACGAAATTAAGAAGAACTATGGTAGGTGACTTTGAGAAAACGAACCAGTGACAATTGAACAGCTTGCTGAAAGCAACACAATAACTTACTCTCCGAAAACAAAAGGTGATACTGGAGTAATAGAAGATACATGGAGTAATGTAAAAAGTTTCATCATTCCCGTTGAATCGGTTTTAAGATCGATGTTCGGAGTTCAAATATTCCCAGAAGATGCGGGGAAAATCAGAAAAGGTCAGGAAATTGTATTAAATATCTTGTGTAATTGAACGAATTATGATATTTATTGTATGATAGTGGGTAGTGCACCTATTGCAATCTGCTGTTTTATTTATTGTTGTGTGAAACCTATTCATGTTTTTAATATTTAAAATGAGGTTTTGATGTCGATAACATCCGAACAGAAAAAGAGTTTGATAAATATATATGCAATTAAAGAAGATGATACAGGTTTATCTTTTGTACAATGTGCAATTTTGACCGAGAGGATCAGTAATTTAACTGAGGATTTTAAAGCGTACAAGCATGACCATCATTCTAAGCGTGGTTTACTGATATTGATAGGTAGAAGACGCAAACACTTAAATTATATACAGCGTAAATTTGGTAATGAAGCCTATCAGGAATTAATAGAGAAGTTCTGCATCAGAAAATAATCGAGGAATTTAGTATGATTAAAATTATAAACAAATGTATAGAGTGGGGTGGTCGTGCCTTATCTTTAGCAACAGGAAAAATAGAACGCCAAGGTCATGGTTCATTAGTTTTAAATTACGGTAATACTTCTGTTTTAGTAACTGTTGCACGTAAAAAGAAGAAAGAAAGCGTTGATTTCCTACCTTTAAATGTGCAGTTTATCGCAAAAAACAATGCCATGGGTAAGATCCCTGGTGGTCTTTTTTAAAGAGAATGCAAGCCATCTGATAGAGAAACTTTAATCTCAAGAGTAATGGATAAGAGTGTAAGGCCACTCTTTCCAGAAGGATTTACTGATGAAGTTAGTGTGGTGTGCAATTTATTAACTTATGACACAGTCAATCCTCCTGAAGTACCAGCATTTATTGGTGCTGTTGCAACTCTCCCAATTTCTGGTGTTTCATTTCACTTTACTATAGCTGGGGTGATGGTTGGTTGTGAAGAAAATAACAACTATACACTCAGCCCTTCTATTCAAGGGATGAAAGCTAGCAGCTTGGATCTGTTTTTGTCTGGTGATGAAAATTCGATTTTAATGGTTGAGTAAGAAGTGAAAGAGCTCTCTGAAGAAAATGTTTTTAATGCAATAAAATTTGGCCATGAACACCTTAAAACTGTCATTAAGCTCATAAAAAAGTTTGCTGATAGAGTTGGCAATAAGCCTGAAAGCTTTGCTCCTCTTGATACATCAGATATAACACAAGAGCTCGAAAGATACGGTAAAGATTTTGAAAAAGCATATACGCAAACAGTAAAACAAGAGCGAGTTCAATCTCTAGAAGCGGTCAGAGAGAATATATTGAATACTCTTAAGGAGACTTAAATAGAAAGAGGAATAGAAAGAGGAATAAAATTTCTGGTATAAGCTTTGAAATTATTGAAATATCTTTAGAACAGGCAAAAGCTGGAAGATCACATATTTTAGAAAAAATGAATGTAGTGGTTTTAGAACAGAGTGATAACATCAAGGACCATGCACCAAGGATGTTATCATTTTACATAAATAAAGACAAAATTTCTGCAGCTGTTGGTGCTAGAAGAAAAAATATACGCAGTGTGTGTGAAAGAAGTAATGCAAAAATTAAAATAGGAGATGATGGTACAGTTGCTGTTTTTGCTACGAGTGGCACTGAAGCTGAAATTGCAAAGAGTATAATGATTGGTTCAATAACAGAACTAGAACAAGGTTCTATAATTGATGTCAAAGTTCTAAAAATAGAGAAGTCTATTGTAGAGTTTGGATTTCTTAATGGCAGAAAAGGAAAAATGCACATAAGTGAAGTAGCTAATGAACACAGATTCTATAGAGATCATACTTAAACAAGATGATACTTTCAAAGCACTAGTAATTGACTTCGAAAAAGGTGGATGTCCAAAATTGTTAAGACGTCGAGTTGATCAAGAGACGGGAGAGTTTTTTGAAGGTGAACTTTACAACGAGGAAAGGAAGATGATCCAAATGACAGGGATAATTATTACAATAATTCATTTAATAGAAAACATGGAGGAAGTTACCATAAGAAGCCTTCTCGTCCTCGTTCTGGTTTCAGCAACTGAAATAGGCCGAAATTTGGTAATAATGATTCATCATCAAGCTTTTATTAAGAGTAAACTTCTTGCGTTACCTCTTGTCATCCAAGTAGCTTGACTGCTTGGACCAGAGACCTATTCAAGTTGGTAGATAATAGAAATAATTTGTGTTAACTAGCTAAAGATCTTAGGTTAGCCAACATTCCGCTACGTGTTAGCGGCTGAGATACCGCGAATGAATCGCGGTATGACGTAGAGCTGCACTAGCTATATAGGATTACCGCGATGGATTTTTAAGATCATTTACGGCCTTCTTAATATCTTCAGCCTTGAATATCACCAATCCCGCAACTAAAATATGAGCACCTGCTTTTATTATATCAGTTGCCTTAGAAAAGTTAATTCCATCACTAATTCCAATCTACTGAAATTTGTATTTTAAGATTAAGCTCCTGTATCATTTTTTTTATAGTAGATACCTTGTTTAACTTTGAATGAATAAATTTCTGACCTCCAAAGACAGGGTTGACTGTCATAATCAGTCACAATATCTAGCTCATGTATTATGTATTGAAACACACTTGGAGAATTTGAAGGAACAATTGATACACCAGCTTGAATCGCTTTTTTTGCGTCGTTTACATTTTTGCATGACTTTATCATTATTATCAGCCTCTTAAGGTGTATCTCTGCTTTTGCACGTACAGTGATAATATCAACACCAGCATTTATAAAGCTTTCAATGCGATTACTAGCAGATTTGACCATTAAATGTACATCAAAAGTGTTCGGTTCGCGGTTAATCGTTTTACTTGCTACACTCGTCTTGCCACTCGCCAAATTAATCTTGAGTGGCTGTTTCAAATTCCGGATGGACCTCGACAGTGAAATGTTATAGTGAAAAGCAATGAGTCCGCACGACGACTCTAGATGAGGTGAAGTTCAGACTTCAAGGCCATATGTCACTTTGACTCTAAGCACTTTGTCAATCTTTACTAACGACATACTTGATTTATTTACAAATGTATGTAATAGTCGAATTATATCTTTAACAATCTAAGAAGTAAATGTGTCAGGAAACGCAAATGAGAAAAGAAACAAAATATGCGATTTACTATAGTCTGTCTCAGAGAAGCCTAGGTTGAAATCAGGGAAAGTTATGATGAGTTTTACTTTTGCCATAATATGCATCATTGGTATGATCAGTCCTAATTTTGTGGATCTTTGTACCCTCTATTAGGAGAAAAGTCACCTAATATACCCGTAATGCGTATTTCAAGTAGTCCAAACTTATCCGATGAACTTAAAGATATGAATGGAGGGATGAGAGATCATGATTGCTGTGATAAAAGCATAATCTACATTTATAAGAGTGGATTGTCTGATCAAAGAGACTTTAATATTGGCGATTGGAGCACCATTAGTAGGCACTGCAGTAGGGGCACTTACAGGTTTGGGATAAAGTGTCACAGCTTTTTCACCTTTAGCCATAGGTGGTATTGTCGGTTCTATAACTCCAGCAGCGACTACAATTTTTTTTGCAGGATGTTTGCTACATAAATTGTACAACAAAGGTCTTATTAATAAAGATGATAAAATCTTTCCCATCGTGTCCGGTATTATAATTTTTACAGGTGCTGCAATCGGAATTGGTCTTGCTGCAGCTGCAACTACTATTTCTCCTGGAGTAATGCTCGAAGAGGAATCTGCAGTTTTAGCAGGTGTAACAATAGGAGCTATAGCAGTAATAGCGCCAATTGCAGGGTACTTTGTAGCTGACATAATGAACGATCATATTAGTTCTCCTATAGTTGATCACTTGTCTTCAAAAGGGAAGGAAGAAAATTTAATCTAATCAAGTAAGGTTTCTGTTATTCCAGTGTGTAACATACGCCAGCTCGCCTTGGTGCAAACACGCTGCTTATAACTCACAAAATTTCAACTATAGGAGAAGTGTCCTGCAATCCAGCAATTGGAGGAGTTGCATAGGGTGTTGTAGTTAGGGAAGTTGACGCTCTTGATGGAACAATGGGAACAGCAATTAATCAAGCAAGCAAACACTCAGTCATTTTAAATAGCAGCAGAGGTGCAGCAGTATGGGTACCACGTGCACAGGCAGACCGAAAATTATATAAGCAGGCAATACAGGAAATTATTCTAAATTGTAACAATTTTACGGTAGAAGAAGAGTCAGTTGACAATTTTTTTATAGAACGTAATAGCAATGGAGAACCGTGCATTAAATCTGTAATGATAAGCTCAGGTGAACGTATACCAACAAGTAAAGTCGTTCTAACTACAGGGACTTTTCTGCGGGGTGTGATTCATACAGGAGAGCAAGCAACTCATTCAGGAAGAATGGGAGATAAATCTGCAGTAGAACTTGCAAATACGTTGAAGAAGTATGACTTTAGATTACGTAGACTGCGTACCGGAACTCCACCAAGGCTTGATCATAATAGTATAAACTGGTCAATATTACAAGAACAAGTGGGTGACAACCCACCTGTGCCGTTTTCTTATTTCAGAGGATAAAGTAACCAACCTCAGGTATCATGTTTTATTATCCATGCTAATGAAAATAGGCATAAAATAATTAGAGAAAATCTTGATAGGTCAGCTTCTTCGTATTTGGATGACATTGTTGCACCAAGATACTGCCCATCGATTGAAGTTAAAGTTAATAAATTTGCAGAAACAAGTAGTCACCAAATGTTATTACAACCAGAAGGGCTGGATGATGATACTGTATACCCAAACGGAGTTTCAAATTCATTGCCTGTTGAAGTACAAAATGAAATGATAAAGAGTATCAAAGGACTTGAAAACGCAGAAATATTGAGGTCTGGATATGCAGCTGAGTATGACTATATTGATCCACCAGAGCTAGGCCATACTCTTGAAACTACGAAAATTAAAGGTCTATATTTTGCAGGCCAAATTAACGGTACAACTGGATATGAAGATGCAGCAAGGAATTAATGCAGCACTCTCTGCATCTGAGAAAAAAGAAAGCTCTGTTCTTCACCGCGCAGATTCCTATATCGGTGTAATGATAGATGATTTGGTCACCAAAGGGGTGATCGAGCCTTACAGATTATTTACCTCACGTACAGAGTATAGGCTAGCTAACAGGTCAAACAATGCGGATAGAAGATTAACACAAAAAGGTTATGATATTTCCCTTGTTTCGTATGAGAGATAGTGTTTTACAGAATAAACTTAAATCCATTAAGCACCTTGAAGAGAAGTTAGGGAGTCTGACATTACTCCTGAGCAGCTTAGTTCTTATGGAATTAAAATATCTTATGATGAGATAAGAAACACGGTACTAGATTTACTCAGCTATCCAAACATTGACTGGAATAAATTACAAGAAATATGGCCGAAATTAAACAGCATGACGCGCTGCACAACGGATACTGGATACTCTTCCGTCATCTCGCGACACTCTCATATCATCTCAGTCCGTGACACTAGGATCCAGGAAGAAAGCAGCGATATGCGCTGGAATGACGCCGCAATGGGTAGCATAACTGTGAATGAAATATGCGAAGCAGTTGAAATTGAAGCAAAATGTAAACTTTATCTAATAAGACAAGAAGCAAATATGAAGTTTTTACGAGAGGAAATTAACACTCAAATTCGAATTGATTTTAACTACTTACAAGTTAAAGGCCTGTGAAGTGAAGTAATAGAAAAGTTGCAGACGATAAAACCAGCGACGATTGGCATTGCAAAGCAAATACAAGGCATCAATCCCGCAGCGGTAGTAAGTATATGAGTGTACCTTAGGAATAAGAAAACGAAAGTAGCTGCCAGTTTTACGTGAGGTATATGTCAAAAATCGAAGAATTTCGTTCTTTTATGTGTGAAACAAATGTTGACGCATTTATGTTGCGTACAAAAGATGAATATTTAAATGAGTATTCAGAGGAGCTAACAAAGCTGTGCGGCTTCATAGTAACAAATGTGCTACTTATCGTTACAAAAGACAACAAGTGCCCATCTTTTATGGATGGACGCTATATTACACAAGCTCGCAATCAGCTCGATCGGGGCAATTTTCAAGTATATAATATAAAGGAAGACGATCCACGCGAATGGGTAAAAACAAACTTAACATTGACCACCTCACTAGGTTACTATTTGCAATATTTTACCATAGAAGATATAAGAAAGTATAATACCCTGTTTAGTTGGAAAAAAAAAAGTGACAACCGAAAACAAGCAGTGGTTTTACATTCTATTAAATATGCTGGTGAAAGTAACCAGAATAAATGTGAAAAAGTCGCTAAAAGCATAGATAAAGAAGCTGAAGCAGTGCTTTTAACTGATCCAAATTCAATTTCGTGGCTATTAAATTTAAGAAATGAAAATGCTAAATATACTTCATTTATATTGAGCCGTGCTATATTGTATAAAAGCGGTAATGTTTATTTGTTTATTCAAGATAAAGAACATTCAACTATAGAAGCAAATTTAGGCATTCATATAAATATTTATGATATTAGTGAGCTAGAAAATTCGCTGCACAAGCTATATTCAATAGTTATAGATCCAAACGCAACTCCAATGAGTATCATGGCTGTAATAAGAAATAAACAGGTAGCTGAAAGAGAAGATCCTTGTCTAATTTATAAAGCACTAAGAAACCAAACTGAAATAGCTGGGGCTACAAATGCGCATATCAGAGATGGAGTGGCAGTAACAAACTTTCTACATTGGCTTGAAAGTAATGTTGGTACAGAACTTGAAGCTGAAGAAAAGATTTTAGAATACCGAAAAGAACAGAATTTGTTTAAGCAACCAAGTTTTCCAACAATTTCCGCATTTAATGAAAATGGTGCAATAATACACTATAGAGTAAGACGAATAAGGTAATTCAGAAAAGTGGACTCTGTTTGATTGACTCTGGTGGTCAATACCTCAATGGCACAACTGATGTGACAAGAACTGTAGTGGTTGGTAATCCGATTAGTGAAAAAATAATCCACTATACAATAGTATTGAAAGCTCACATTGCTGTAACAAGTGTCATCTTTCCTTCTGGCACTACTGGTGGAGAATTGGATATATTAGCACGTACGCATTTATGGAAATTTGGAATGGACTACATGTATGGTACAGGACATGGAGTGGGAAGTTACCCATCAGTACACGAAGGACCACAAGCAATATCAAAGGGCAACAAAGTGAAACTCACGCCAGGAATGATACTTTCCAACGAACCTGGTTATTATATTCCGGGAGAATATGGAATAAGAATTGAAAATCTGATACATGTCGACAGACAAGAAAATAGCTTTATACATTTCAAACAACTGACCTTCATTCCATATGATAGAAGGCTAATAGATGTGCAAATGCTTACTAAAGATGAAATTGAATGGATAAATAGCTATCATCAATTTGTCTATGAAAACTTGGAAAGTAGCGTAAAAGGTAAGGAATGGTTAAAGAAGGTATGTGACCATTTGTAACCAAAGGAGCATTTTTTATTGTTTAAAAAGTATTAATGCAATTGTGATAGTTATTTTGTATTGTTCTTAATTTAAAAGCTATATATAATAAAGAATATGTATTTTAGGTAGACATATTACTACAGACAAAGGGCATAAAGCTGAATTTATGAAGTAGTATATGGATACTTGCAAACAGCAAATAGAAAAATTAGCCAAGGATCCTGAATTGCTTAATCAAACTTTAAAACCATTTATGCAAATGTCCCAGTAGCTTATGACTGGCGGTATGTTAGAAGGGGCTAAGCTTGGCATGGTATCTGATTTGGGTATTATGAATGTTAACAAGATGATTGCTCAGATGAAGGAAATGATTGACTACATAAGAGGTAACTATAAGGAACTAACGAAAGAGCATAGCTCGCAGAGTCAAGAGCTTGATGAATCCAGTAAAAAGCGAAAAGGCTTAGTTAAAAAATTTATAGAAACGGTCGAAAGTAAATAAACAATGTCTAACGCAAGTCTCTTCTGTCATTCTATGCACAACTCCATAAGTGTCTAATGGGCTTACCCAGAAAAAGTAGGTGGTAGAGTAAAAAGTTTCTTCAAAATATGGCAAATAGAAGGGAATATACAGCAGGATTCAAATTAGAAGCTGTTAAGCTGATTAAAGGAACAGAAGTACAAAAATAGTAAAGGATCTAGGTATAGATGGCAGTATGTTAAGTAAATGGGTAAGAAAACATGATGGAAAAATGTCAGAAGCATACGCATTTCCAGACAAAGGATCCTTATGATAAAGAAAGATTTGATCTGAAAAAAGAACTAGCAAGAGTACCAAGAGAAAGAGACATTTAAAAAAAAGCCCTGACCAAACAAAAAGAGTAAAGTATTCTTTTATATAGAAATTGCTATAAAATACAGGAACTGTGCAGGGTTTTGGATATATTTGCTGATGGTTATTATGAATGGGTTGCTAAGGGAAAAAGCAGTAAGGAATTAGCAAGACATGGGTTTTTAGCAGATATTCAAAAAAAACATCCAAATGCAGATCCCTAAAATTCACGCTAAATTAAAAGCTTTAGGCAAAAATTATAACATAAAAGCAGTATATCAAAGCAGGTCATTGCAAAGTGTTATGCAAAAAAATGGTATTATAGCCAAACTTAGACGAAGGTTCAAAAATAAAGAACAGCACTGATCAGCCGAATAAAGCTTGGGTAATCCCTATTACATATATAGAAACTAAGTGGCAGCAGTAATTGACCTATATTCGCGTATGATAGTTAATGAGTAATACAATAACAAAACGAATTGTGGATTCTTTGCTTATGGTTGTTAACAAACGCAAACCCTCTGAAAATTTGTTTCATGGCGATCAAGGCTCACAGTGTACCTATCAAAGTTACCAATTTCTATTGAATACAAGAAACATCATTTCCAGGATGAGCAGTAAGGGCTGTTGTTACGATAACTCTGTTGAATTGCCAAAACTGCCATACTTGAATACATAGAAATTTTCTTTAACAAACAACGTAGGCATTCTACTATTAATTATTGCATTCCTGCACAATTTGATGTATCATTCTCATGACAAAAACGTCTCAACTTTCTCTCTACTTTTTCTGGATAAGGTCAGATAAGGTAGAACCACCAAGTGAAAAATATATACTAATTAGTACGACATCAGAGCTGGAAAATACGTGTGCAGTATTAGTAGCAAAAAATCCGAAATTTATAGCAGTTGACACGGAGTTCATTAGAAATAACTTAAACCACTACCCAAAATTATCGTTAATTCAAATTTTTTACGGAGAGAAGAGTTTTATTGTAGACGCATTAGTGCCAGAAATTGATTTATCATTCATTAAGGAAACAATGCTAAATCAGGGGATAACCAAAGTGTTTCATAGCTGCCGGCAGGATATGGAATCCTCACTCACTGTGTTTAAACGTATTCCCACTCCCATTTTTGATACCCAAGTTGCCGCTATGTTTTGTCATTATTATCATGACTTTATTGGTTACTCACAAGTAGTAGAGCAATATCAAGGAGTAGTGCTGCATAAAATTATAGCTAAAAATTCAAACTGGTTAAGGCGTCCGTTGTCCAAGGATCAGTTAGACTATGCAATAGACGACGTGGTACACCTATATGACTTATACCAAGTAATGTGCAATAACCATGAAGAAAATAACAGGATGTGTTGGTTTCAAGAAGAGATGGAATCAATAGTCAATATAAATAAGTATCTACTATCACGTGTTTTACCTCCTAATGAATTTTATCCGCGGAATCCTCCTGCGTTGAGCTGCCTGGAGCTCGAGGCAGGACGACCTGACAACTTCGCCGTATCCGCCCTGCAAGACACTCTACTAAAGGACCGATTGTCCGGAAGGGCGCCAGGCACTTTCCTGCCGATTATACGAAATCGGACGACACTATGCGACACTTGCAGAACGGGCACGGCGGCGTTCCTCGGCTAGCTCGGCGGAAGAGGACGAGTCGTGGTCCGGAAACGGAGGAAAATCGGGCTTTCGCGATAACAGAACGAAACGCAATTTGTCTCCCACAGCTGTTTATTATAATTTCGGCACCGTGCAGACGGCACGACGAAGGAAGACCACAGGTAGTCGGTGTTGATCAGACACGTGTCCGAACGCTTCGGAACACGCGGACTCGCCCGTTACAATAATGGTCGTATTAGCGTTACAAATCAATCGCGAATACTGTATCGCGGTATCAAAGACGCCCTGGAGGAAAACCCGAGTCGCGCCTCGCACTACCGGCACTCCGTGCCCAATAAATTTGTAACCTAGATAATCAAATGGCTTACCCTAATTTCGCTTCCTACAATCCAATGTATCGGCAACGAGTGAAGACACTCGGCACGCGCGCATGCGACCCCCCTGGATTCGCGGGACGTTCTTCCGCCGCGCAAGCGCTACAGCCCCTCCGCGTACTCGCTGTGGCCCAGGCGCGTATGCCAGGAGAGAGGCCCCGCTCCTCTCCGGTGACCATCCGCATTTGTTCGCCAATTTGGAGACTTCCCCAGGACTTCCTCCACCATCGCCTTCCGTTTGAGCCTCTCGAGAAGGGCGGCGCCGTAGAACCATCTGTCGGTTGGTGGTTATCTTCCTCGGCCCCTTGGTCCACCGCGGAAGCGGCAAGTCCATCAACTCCAAGGGTGGAGGGCCCTTGTAGCATCCGGTGTCATTACTGCGCCTGAATCTGGAACTGCACGGCCAGGGGGACGGGGACGGCCTCAGGGACCCTAAGGTCTCTCATACGGTCCTGCAACGTCGTGCGCGCTCGGCACGGAGGCACCCGAAATTAGCGACGATTCTCAGTACTCGATGTTTCCCCCAGGAGACGTCTTTCGGCAGGTGTTCGCAAGGGGGCCATATGGTCCTTCTCCTCGTTAATGTTACCGACTACGATACCCGGGGTCGGCGCTATGCGCAACGTCACATTACATAGTCCAAAAGATTCATGGAAGAGAATTAAATATAATTGTGAAGCAAACCCAAGATGGGTATTAACTGTTAAAGCAGTTAGTAAATGGCAAGAGACCATAGCACAGCACTATAATATTAATCGTAATAAAGTAATTAATAATGCTGTAATAGCTGGTTTTATTAAGAAAAATGTATAGCATGTTGATAAGATTTTAGATGATCTCAACAGGAATGCAATAAATATAAAAGATGCAGACTTACTAGAGTTTGTGAATATTTTTAATAAAAATGAAAAAATTGGATGCAGCAAAACAACATCTTACCGAATAATTATGAAAAATCTGTATTCGATATACTCTCATTCATTTTAGATAGTTAATGTAAAGAAAGTAACATTTCAAGGAAATTTGTTTCTTCAAAAGATGGCTTAACTGGGTCAATATCTAAGAAGATAGATAAACTTTTCAAGGGGTGGAGATACAATATTTTTGGCATGTCAGTTGAATCATTTTTGAACACAAGCTCAAAATTTGAGATTTCAGCATTGCAATCCACAAATAATACAAGTAATATTCGGAGTAATTTGGCGGAGAATAACTGTTGCTAAAGCAACTTAGATTTATTGACAATCGTCATTCCACTGCTTGTTAGCGGGATCTATGCCAAGAGACACTGCGCCGGTATGACGCAGGACTGCATACGCTACGTGCTTAGGTCTAATGAATCCACAATATCTTCTACTTGAGAAAAGACATACTATTTGCTTACACAGGTGCCGATAATAAAGTCACTCATGTTCCTTTTCTCCTCAATAGATAACTGAATATTGAACATTACATTTAGTTTTCCTTTATCTATGTTGCGTTCGTTAAGTCTTTGAGCTTGCACAACGCTATCAGCATAGATAAGAATAATTTCACAGTATGAATGAAATTTTGTTTCTAACAGAAGTGGTACATCTCAAACTAAAAGCTTTTTATCGATCTTTTTTTCCTTGGCAATAAAAAATTCTAATTCACGCAGCACAGCAGAGTGAACGAAAGATTGAAGTTATTTCTAATTTTCATCGTAGGCTAAGAAATATTGTTGCAGCTCGCGCGAGTGCAGGTGCGCTTAGCAGCAGAAACTGCGGAGTTTGACAAGTTTGCCCTGAGTTTGAGAGAATTCCAGAAGAGTCGGCAAAACGTGACGGCTTCGGCCCCCTTGTTTTGCCTCCGAAAAGAACGTGGATCGTTGGAACGATCCAGGAGCGTGGCGCACTTTGGCATATTCTGTCGAGCGAACCACATCGGGACAGTACCAGAGCTAATCACTGTTGTTGTAGCTCGTGTGAAGACACGTGCGCTTAGCAGCAGAAACCGCGGAGTCTTAATACCTCCGCGCCGAGCTAAGCGAATTCACAAGGATCGGCAAAACATGACGGCTTCGGCCACCCCCGTTTTGCCTCCAAAAGGAACGCGGATCGTGAAAGCGATCGAGGAACGCGGTGCACTTTGGTATAGCCTGTCCAGCGAACCACACGCAACAGTACCAGAGCTAATTAGTGTTGAATAAAAAGTAGTCAAGTACACGGTGAGTCCCAACTCTTTAACCTGGCCAAGGACCCAATCATCCTATCTACTTCCCACCCAGCGGCGATCGGAGGTAGAGCACGCTAGCTCTCACCAACGAACGGGAGAGGAGCAACAGTGTTTAAATAAAAGGTAGTTAAGTTCACGTTGAGTTCCAAACCTCAAACCTGGCTAAGGACCCAAAACGTCCTATCTCCTACTCACCTGACGGCGATCGGAGGTAGAGCACGCTTGCTCTCCCGAGCAGACGAGAGAGTGGCAACAAAATTGGTGGCAGCGATGGGATCCAGCCAAGAATGTGGTGATCCACTTGAGGCGAGCAATTGACTTCTTATCCGATGGAGATCCAGATGACAGCTGCAGCCAGCCGGGAAAAACAAGGCCCGATCTATCCGGCGCGAGATAACGAGGAAGAAAGACTCTTTTCGTGCCCATCAGCTGCCGGCAGAGGACACCCATCGATGATTTCAACGACGAAGTCACCCGGGCAGCGGTAGCGAAATGTCCCGAGCGTTCAAACACCGACGGTGATTAGCTTTATCTGCGTACTATAAGTGCGTATTGTAAGAAATTTTTTTTATCTTCTCTCTTTGTATCCATAACCCCGCATCGAGAGTCATATTCACATGTGGCGAGCAGCTTCACTAGATCCTACAATCGAGCGAAATCTTGGCGACAGAAATAACGACGATAGAGACAATAGCGTACGAGCCCCACAACCAAGACGTAGAACTCCATTTGATAGGATAGATACGTATACAGGAGCGCGCGAAGCCGTCACTGGTATTCGAGTGCGCAGGCATTCTGCGCTTGCAGGGACACCGTTCGAATTCCGTCCAAATCTTGAATCAAGAAGGGACTAATACGCATTCGACATAGACGAAAGCCTCATGCCTAATACCCAAATAGCCGAACACAGTACAATTAACGAATTTAATACTAATCTAAACCCTAGCGATAACGCAACACAAGGAAACGAAAGAGAATAATACGTGTCTTGTGCCGACATGGCAGAGGAAAACGAACAGTGGAATGAAAACCCCACATTACTCGATAGGATGATAACACTAGAAGGCATGCTAACTAGGATAAACGCACAACTAGCGCAATGAACATCAAATCCGCGAGACAGAGTAACTAGAACAGCAAGAACGTTAGATTTCGAAAACTTACCTATCGGTCCATATTCGGTAAATCAGGAAATAGAAAGTTTAAGGAGAAACGTAGAAAGAAATCGTAGAAGTTCAGTAAGATTCGATGACAATACGAATTACTGCGGAAATAGACGTTCAGGGACATACTACCCACCGAAACACACTGCACAAGACGAAATAACTGAACCAGGCAGAGAAACACCTATTGCAAGGGATAATTTCCAATATATAACGCGAACGTGCATCAGAAGAAATAGCAAATAGTGGAATTCAAACATTCCATGATCTTGAAGATTGTCTCACATCATTATATAGACCCAGACGAGTAGGACCATCAGTTTTACTTGAAATGCTACAACAAAGGCAGGGAATAGGGGAACCAGTACAACAGTACGGAAATAGAGCCGCCAAAATTATTGACCGAACTAATTCCCGAAATGGTAGATGAAGAAGAGGACGGCCAAGTAGTCCACACTGGCGTAGCTGAAACTATGAATAAAGTAGCAGAACTAGTCTTCGAAGCAGGGTTGCATAGGGAATTGCGAATTCTAGTAAAAGCTAAAAGACCACCAAACCTAGAAACCGCGATATTAAAGGTACCTAGTGCGGAAGAAAAGATACGTACGGTCCCGGCGCAGTCGGCCGTCGCCCGCTGCCGCACACAAACACATACACTAGTCGGAAGTACTGCTAAACATGCAAACGCGCAGGGCACACGTTACAGGAATGTTGGAAGGGACAAAACCGAACAAAAAATACTAGAGTAACCGATAACAGACGGAACATTACACCGATAGGGACTAGTAACAGCCGACCCCAAACAATCCTAGCACTAGCACTAACACTACGGTTGAATTAATTTCAACAGGCGGCTCAGGGACACTCAGCCCCTCACTTGCCTTTATGGTGGGACAGAGAAGTGAGCTCACGGATATTCCACACGCGCAGCAAGTGCATCTGCGCGCAGGGGGAAGTGCCGCGGTGGGGGAACCCACCAGAAAGGCACGTGTGGTGCTGAGTGACCGTGAGCCGCCTGTCGAAGTTAATTCTAATATAATACACATAGGAGGGCTATCACTAGCACAAACGCAGGCAGGGCAGCGAGATCGAATCAACGAAATTCTGACGAAAACTCCCTACTGGTCGCTAGGAAAAGGGACGCGTCACAAAAACGTGACACTTAAAAACACTTAAAAAATATACTATAAATAACATCAAAGTAGAAATAAATGAAGCATACAAAAATTCTGCAACAATGATGATTGATAACGACGCAGAAGCTTCTCCTATAACGTAAGGAGCACTAAAACCACATATTAAAAGAGAAAAAACCGAAATACAATTAATGGAATTTTCAGGAAGTGGAATGAAAGCAATAAGTCAAATAGAAGCAACATTTTACACTAAAGATAGGCTAATTAAGCATACGCTATACATTATAGAAGATAACCTACTAACAGGAGTCGATGGAATTATAGGAGTAGATTTTTTGAAACGGAACAAAATAACGTTAGATTATAATAAAGGCGAGGTAACAGTAAACGGAGAACTTTGGAAAACCATTCCCAAGGAAAACGAAGTAACCTTACCACCAAGAGCGCAAACATTTGTAGCGTTAACGTCGAATGAAACAGATGAAGGAATAATAGAAAAATAGGAATTAAGGAAAGCAGTTATTTTAGCAGAATATTTAGTAAAACCTAAAAACGGCAAAAGCATAGCAAACACCGTAAATCTAACGGAGGAACCGAAAACGATAACGTTGCTCCAGATAACGCTATCCAGGATGCAGAAACTCGGCGTTCCCACCGAAAAGGAGACGCGAATTAGAGCCGCGACCGTGAAGGAATCTCTGACACAGGGTGTTAACAGAACCGTCGCACAGGTGCAACTTGATCACATAAACTCAGAAGAAAGACACTCCATACAAGAAATATGCAAAGAATATTTCGATATTTTTCACTTACTAGAAGATAAAATAACATCATCAAAAGCAATCGCACATGAAATACCATTAACAGCAGACACATAGCCGTGCAACATTAAGCCATATAGGTTACCAGAAACACATAAGCGAGAGGTGAATAAGCAAGTAGGGGAAATGTTAAAGGAAGGCGTAATACAGCGAAACACAAGCCCGTGGAATGCTCCACTACTGGTAGTCCCCAAAAAAGCAGGCGCATCAGGGAACATCCGGTACGGAGTAGAAGTAGATTTTCGGAAACTAAACGAAGCTACGATAGGAGATTCTTTTCCACTTGTAGGCAATTTAGAGAGTGAAGTAAGGGTGCAAGTGGCCGAGGCATGGGCGCAAGGTCGACCCGATGAGACCGAGGTGGAGTTTATGGTGCAGACGTGACCCGTGGCGATTTTTAGGAGTTGTAAGAATCGCGTTTAAGTGAATTGTCAATGGATATTGACGCACCGTAAAACTCCATCCTGTAGGCCAGATGGGGAAAACCCGGCCAGCGGCCGACAGCTCGGGCGAGGGCACCCCACGGTCTCCACGTGCCCTTACTCCGCTGACTTCTGAAGGCGGGTGGTTTTCCCCTAAATATTCGGCAGATCGGATGTAGTGGGGAAGAACAACACATAGGAATACATTTAAGAGAGGCAGCGTGTCAGCAGAGAGTCTATCTGAGAAAACGAAGCGAATAGCAACCTGCACGATCCGCGTGCTGGTCAAAAGTCCACGAGTAACAGGTCGGTCGCAGTTCGATCGGAATTACGAACTCGGAATAAACTGTTGTTGTTATCTGTATCACGCTACTTTTCCCTACAGAATATTTTCTGTGGAATTCCCCTGCGTCGAGCGGCAAGAAGCTCGAGGCAGGATGCCCTGACAACTTCACCGTGTCCGCCCTGCAAGCCGCTTTACTAATGAACCAATCGACTGGATGGGCGCCAGGTACTTTCGTACCGATTTCGTGAAATTTCGTGACACTACACGGCACTTGCAGGACGGTCACAGCGGCCTTCCTCGGCTAGCCCGTCGAAGAGGACGAGTCGCGGTTCGGGAACGCAGGAAAAGCGGGCTATGGCGATAATAAATCTGACTCGAATTGTCTCCCACAGATGTTTATTATAACGACGGCACCGTGCAGACGGCACGGTGAAGGAAGACCACAGGTGGTCGGTGTTACAGGCACGTGGCCGACGCTTCGGCACGCGTGGACTCGTCTATTACAAATCTATTCGAACTAGCACGATAATCAAACGCTAATGTGTTGTCGCGGCACTAAAGACGCCCTGGGGGGAAAACCCGAGTCGCCCTCGCACTATCGGCACTCCGTGCCCAAAATATGATAAGACCAAAGCAGTCAAGTGGCTTACCCCAATATCGCTGGCCTACGCACCGGTTCGACAACGAGTGACGATACCCGGCACGCGCGCATGCGACCCCCCTCGATTCGCGGCACGTCCCTTCCCCGCGCAAGCGCTACAGCCCCACCGCGTACTCGCTTTGGCCCAGGCGCGTACATGAGGAGCGAGGCCCCGCTCCTCTCCGATGGCGTTCTGCGTTTGTGCGCTAGTGTGGAGACTCCCTCAGGACTTTCTGTGGCCATGGCCGCCTGGGCGACGATCTCCTGGCTCGCCTCCACCCTCGCCTTCCGTATTGGCCTCCTTAGAAGGGCAGCGCCGCGGGACCACTTGTCTGATGGTGATTTTCTTCCTTGGCCTTTTGGTCCACCGCGGAAGCGGCAAGTCCCTCAACTCCGAGGGTGGAGGGCCATTGGTACATCCGGTGTCCTTACTGCGCCTGGATCTGGAACTGCGCGGCCAGGGGACGGGGACGGCCTCAGGGTTCCTCAGGTATCTTCTACGGCCCTGAAACGACTTGCGCGCTCGGCACGGAGGCACCCGAAATTATTAACTATCCCTAAAACGCGACTTTTCCCCCAGGAGACGTCTCTCGGCCGGTGTTCGCAAGGGGGCCGTACGGTCCTTCTTTTAAATGATATTATCGACTGTGAAACCCGGGGACGGCGCTACGCGCAACGTCACATCTGATAACCGTTCATTTTTCTATTAAAACTCCGCTCGTCCTTCCTACACACTACCAAATATCACGGAGATAGTAAGCCAATTAGGGAAGCTCAATACTTCACCACGCTTGACCTGGCATTAGGTAACCACCAAATAGAAACGGATGGGGAAGACAAGGAGAAAACAGCATGTTCCACGCCGCGAGGACATTTTCAATTCAGACGCATGCCTTCTGGATTAAAAAACGCACCCGCAACTTTCCAGCGAGTGATGAATGCAGTTTTCATTGGTCTACTGGGGCTAGATTGTTTTGTATATCTCGACGACGTAATAATAGACGGTGCCAGCATAAGAGAACATAACCAACACTTGAGGAATGTATTCCAAGGATTCAGAACCTATAATCTGGAACTCCCACCAGAAAAATGCACATTTTTGCGCAAGGAAGTCATATATTTAGGTCATATAATTACATCAAAGGGAATTAAACCCGATCCACAAAAAATAGCTACTGTGAAGCAATATTCTGTACCTAGAAACCTGAAAGAATTGTAATCATTTTTAGGATTAGCAGGATATTACCGCAGGTTTATACCATACTACTTAAAAATTGCTAAACCCCTGTCAGCTCTAACTCGCAATAAGATAGAGTATAACTGGACAAGTGAACAGCAACATGTTTTCGAACAATTAAAGGAAGCACTTACGACAGCCCCCGTTTTAATTTATCCGGATTTCACAAAAGAATTCGTTATATCAATGGACGCGTCAGACATAGCGATAAGCGCGATATTGTCGCAAAGGGAAATTGGAAAAGATAAACCCATAGCATATACCAGTAGAGTCTTAAATAAAGCAGAGAAAAATCACAGTACCACGGAAAAGGAATTATTAGCAATAGTGTGGGCAGTAAAGCTTCTTAGGCCATATTTGTATGCAACACACTTCAAAGTACTCGTAAACCATAAATCGTTAGTATGGCTATTTAAAGTAACAGATCCTGGATCAAGATTAATACGCTGGAAGGTACAACTAGCAGAGTATAACTACGAAACCATACATAAGACAGGAAGAACTAACACTAACGCTCAAGCACTCAGCCGGAACATAAAAAGTGTGAAGACGCCCAGCTGCAAGGCGGAAGAAGACACCACAGACAAACCAAAAAAACCTATAGTCGTAGAGACAGAAAAAGAAAAACAGCAGATTTTATATGAATACCACATAGCACACTTGGGAGCACATCAAGGACGACAGAGAACAAAACAAAGAATACAACAAAATTATAAATACAAAGGAAAGGATAAAGGTATAGAAAATTTTATTAAAAAATGCAGTTTCTGCCAAAAGAATAAAATAGAAAAGAAACATAGGGTACCTATGGAAATATCAGACTCACCAACTAAACCCTTCGAAAAGGTAGCATTAGACATAGTAGGACTATTACCAGAAACAAGCCAGGGAAACAAATTCATACTAGCACCTCAAGACAGTTTAACGACATCTAGCAAAGCAATCCTTTACTAAACCAAGAAGCAAATAGAGTAGCGAAAGCTTTAGTAACGAAAATAATTTGCGAGCACGGAATACCACAAAAAATACTAACGGATCAGGGAACGAATTTTGTTAGTGATTTATTTGATAATATTTGTAAGTTATTAAAAATAACAAAAATCCAAACGGCAGCATATCACCCACAATTAAATGGAGCATTAGAAAGGTCACACAGGACATTATCGGAATACTTACAACATTACATAGACAATAACCAGACAGATTGGGGCGAGTGGATACCATTTGTAATGTTTACGTACATTATAACACTATATGCAGCCACACGGTACACACCACACGAATTAGTATACGAACATAAAGCAGACCTACCAACACCATTAAAAAACACACCGAATGCAACATACAATTATGACGATTATGTCCAGGAAATTTGTGAAAGGTTAAGAGCGACAAACCAGGTAACGAAAAATAAACTAAAAATTGCAAAAGAAAAGAGCAAAAAGCAATACGACAAGAAAACGGAAGAAATAGAATTCAAAGTAGGAGGCAAAGTATTAATCTACGATGAGACGGTTAGAAGAGGAAGATCAAAGAAATTAGGCAGTTAGTGGGTAGGACTATCACAGTAAATAAAAAATTATCAAAAGTAAACTACGAAATAGAAAAAGGAAAAAATACAGTTAACATAGATGCCAATAGGTTGAAACATTATTTTGAGTAAAGGAAAAAACAAGAGGTTATAACTAATAGCAAGGTACAAGACATAATAAAAGGAAAAGAAGGCAAACTTGAATACAATATAAAAATAAACCAAATTAATAAATAAAAAGTTAAAAGATAAAATATAATTACACAATTACGAATACAACTATATACATACAAGTACGAATTGGAATTTGAAAATAGAAATATTAAACATAAAAGAACAAAAATATTTATATACAAAAAGAAAAAATAATCATAAAGGCATATATATCAAATATGAAAAATAAATAAAATGAAAATATAAAATAAATAAATAATAAATAAACTGAATAAAATGTAATGAAAGATATAATGAGAAAGTATATAAACTTACAATTAATTCATATCTAAAAAGGGAAACAAGGATAGGTAAGTGAAAGGAAAACAAATATAATAAAGAGAAATACATAAAATCGGTTTCTTCAATAAAACGAAATAAAGGCAAACTACAGTATTTTTCCACAAATTGCGAATTTTTTTTTAGAGGGGGGGGGGCACTACTCCCATTTCTCCTCCTCCATAAACGAAAAAAAAAAACACGTAACACATTAGAAACAACCACAAATCAAAACAAATGAATAAAACGAACACAAAAACCAGAAACAAAACGATACTTACATCGTAGGGCCCCTCGTCAAACAAACGGCGTAATCCCAAGTATTCCGTTGCAACCTAAACAGGTGGGAGATTCACCAGCCATAAATTGTAGACTGTATCACGGTTAACACGCCTACGAAGTCGGAGTCACAATAAGGACTATCGATTCGTATCTCCGTTCGGAAAGTATTCCCGAGGACACTGTAATATAAATATAGAAATAAATTCTACATACAAAAAACATACAACAGAAACAAACAATTTTCCAAATAAACAGACAACTAAAAGGAAGTTAAAAATCGAAAAGGAAAACATAATACAAAAAAAAAAGAGAAGAAGTAGCAACTAAGTAAGACAAAAGTATAAAAATAACAAACGAATTTTAAACAAAAACAATAAAATAATTAACCAAAGAAAAATTTGAAATTAAAATAAAATTTGTATATATGTTTATTGTTCCCCTTGAGGTTACAATTTTCTCCCTCTTCTGTTACCCTAGCTTCATCTCTCTTACACTCTACATCTTACATCTACTTATGATCTACGTTTTAGTCTACGTCTTAGCCTATATATCCACCTCCTTTCTCTCTGCCCTCAGTCCTCTCAATTCTCCCCACCTCTCTCTTTATCCTCTCCCTCTCTAGAGCCCGCCACGATCTCCGCCGCTCGCTCACCACCCTTCTTCCCCTCTCCGGACATCCGTTTTCCTTCCCTCTCACTCTTATTCCTCCTCACTCTCCCCTCTTCCATCCTTATTTTCTATTCCTCTCCTCCACCCTTTCTCACCCCCTCTATCTCTCTCATCCATTCCTCCCCCTACCCTCTTTCTCCCAGAATTTCCCTAACTTTCTCCTGCCAGCTCCCTTTCTGCCCCTCACCACTCGTACATCACACCCACACGTCTTGCCACGTCTCCACTTTCCATCCACATAACCTGCACATTCTCTCCTCCTCCGATCTCCAATACTCTGACTCCTTAACCTCGTTCCCCAGCCGTAATCTCACACTCTCCTCCATCTGCTCTCCCCTCAATCCCTCCTCGGATACTCCGGCACCCACTCTGCTCTTATCGCCTTGTACCACCTATTCCACCGCGACTTTATTATCCTTTCCCGTTTTTCTGTTGCCTCTTCCTCCCTCTGTCTCCGCTCTACGTCTTCAAATCCTCGTTCACTCCGTTCCCTCCCCTCCCCTCTATTCTCCAACTATCCACGCCCCCCCCCCCCCCCCACATCCCCTCGCTCTTCGCATTCCCTTTTTTCCTCTTCCCATCCAATCAACTCGCCCTCCATTGTCTCCCTTTCCTTGACCTCTCTCCAGACTCTTCCCGCTAGCCTACTCCCCATCCCCTCCTCTAGCCTCTCTTCGTACCGACAAGCCCTCTTTGCTACTCTCAACCTCAACTTATTTCTCTTCAGTTTCACCATTACCAGGTACCCCGGCGTTCTCCAATTCACCCATAGCGTCCACCTCAGATACCTCTCCTGAATCCTCTCCATCTCCTCCCTTTTCATCCACCCGCATTTTTACACCCCATACCCCATTATTGGCCACATCAGACTGTCAAACAACCATATCCTTTTTATCATATCGTTCCAAAACTCCTTCTTCCTGTTCCTCATATCTGTACCATTGCCAGCGCCACTCTTCTTGCCGTATCTCTCACCTGTGCCTCCTGCCCTCCTCTTCTGTTCAACACGTATCCCAGATATTTGAATTCCTTCACATCCTCCATTTTCCTTGCTTTCCACTTCCAGTCCACCTTCTTCCAGCTACCCTTTCCCCCTTTCCAGAACCTCATCACCGTCGTCTTTCCCACGTTCAGCTCCAGCTTTCTCCCTTCCAAATATCGTTTCATCCTACTTATCATCGCCCTCATGTCGTCTTCCCCCTCCGCCAGCATCACCACATCGTCTGCGTAAGCCAAAGTATATACCCTCCCATCTCCCAGCTTTACCCCTCCCTACCCACCTTTACTCATATGTTCCACCATATCCGCTATCAATACGCTGAACAGTATGGAAATCAACGGGCACCCTTGTCTAAGTCCCCTAGCTGTCCAAACCCCCCTCCCTTCCTCCCTCTAGCCCTACTCTTCGTTTCCTGTAAATTTCTTCCATCCTCTCCACTAGCCCTTCTCACTTATCCCTCTTGCTTTTAGTGTTGTCATTATCACCCCGCTATCCACAGAATCAAAGGCGGCCTTCAGGTTCATGAACTCCGCCACCATTCCCTCCTTTCCGTTCTTTTCCACTATTTTCCTATTCCTATCCCTCTCCTGAAGCCCGTTTGATTCTGTGGAATCAGCTACTTCCTTTCCACCTCCTCCCTCAACCTATTTCCCAGCACCGTTGCATACACTTTATACAGTGACTGCGATAGCGTTCCCCCCCTGTACTCCTCAACTCTACTCCTCTCCCCTTTCTTTATTATTGCTGCAATAATTCCCTGTCTCCATGCCCTACCATCCCTCTCGTCACCACACCTTCGCGCATACTTTCCGCATCCACTTCTGCAGCTGTTCCCCTCCGTATGTTCATATCTCGCCCGGTATCCCATGCGCTCCTGTCGCTTTTCCATCCTTTATCCTAACTAGCGCTTCCCTTATCTGCCCTTCTTCTACCTGCGGCTCCTACCCGGTCCTTCCTATCCTCCCCCTTCCCCTGACTACTCTCTCTACCACACCTGCTAGCAGTTTCATGAAGTGTTCCTTCCATTTCTGTTCTCCTATATCTTTATTCGCCCTGTTCCTCCTCTTCCTCTCCCTATTTATTATTCCCCACACATCTTTTTCTGTCCTCACTCCCTCTGCCTCCCTCTCCCATCTTTCCCTCTCACCCCTTTTCTTGATCTCACAAATCTCGTTGTACTCTTTTTTCTTTTTCTCATACTCTTGTCCTTCTCCTCCCTGTTTCCTTCACCTTCTCAATTCTCTCCTCACTTCCCTTTTCCTCTCCCTGCACTCCTCGTCCCATCAGCTCCTCTCCGCATTTCTCCTCCTGTCTCCTATCCCCTCCATCTCGACTAACGCTTCTCTTATTCTCCTTTGTATTTCCTTCAACTCCTCCTGAATCCCCCATGCAATTTGTCCACCCTTCCCAACTTACTTCTAAACTCCTGTCTCCCCTCCTCCGTACAATTGCCTCTCTTTGGCCTCCTGCTCCGCCATCCCTTCTCCCTTCTCCCTATCTCTCCACTCACTCATACTACCACCGGGTGGTCGTTTGACTCCACTCTATCCCGCACTTCCAACCTACACACTTTCTCCCTAACCTCGTCGTCCCCTATTGCATAGTCTATGACCGTGTTCCCTCTCTCCCCCGTGTATGTATACTCCCCCTCCTTATCCCCTACCCACCCTCTATTCGGTATCGTCCATCTTGTTTCCCTGATGAACTCCAACACCTTCCTATCCTCTCTATTCACTTTCTTGTCCTTTGACCTTCTCCGTACCTCTTCCTCCTCCATTATCGCTATCTGCCCTCCCTCTCTCCCTGTCCTCGCGTTGAAGTCTCCTCCTATCAATGTTTTGATCCCACTCCCTTCCTCCTCCACCCATTCTCTCAGTCCTCCTAGTTTCTTTTCTATGTCCGCGCTCACATATACCCCTGCTATCCTCCAGCTTTCCTCCCCAACTTTCAACTTTACTGACATCAGCCCTTCCACTTCTTCCTCCTTCTCCCCCGTTCTCTCTCCCTCCTCTCGCTGTTTCCTCCCCCTTCCGCCATTCCTCCCATCACGCTCCCTTTTTTATTCCTCTTCCGTGTCCACTGCACTTTCCATGCGTATTCTACTGGTAACCTCCACTTCACCCGTCCCCATACTTCCTCGTCCACCCATGTCTCTATCAGGACCATCACGTCCCATTCCCCTAGTCCGTCCCAAAGCCTCCTATCCTTCATCTCCAGTCCTGCCAGGTTCCGGAATCCTGCTTTTCCCCCCTCCTTTCCTGCTTCCTCGCCTTCCCTCTTGTTCCCTCCTCCTCTCCTATCCGCCCACTCTCCTTGTCCAATTCTTTCACCTCCTTCTTTCCCCCCCGCCCCCATCCTCGCTTCCACTGCCATTCTTCCCCCTGTTGTCCCCCCTATTTCTTCCCCTGACTTTCCTCCTTTCTCCTCTTCGCTCTTGCGTTACTTAAAACGTCTTCCCCCTAATCCCATTTCCACCATTCCCCTTTAATCCATATTCACCCATACCTTACCCACGTTCTTCTTCCCTTATCCTTTTCCTTCTCCTCTATTTCCCTCAATTTCTATTTCACTTTCCTCTCCTTGAAGGTGAGATCGTCGTCTATTTTTCTTTCCTGCCCTTCAGCTCTTTTTTTCTCTCTGTTGCCCTTCTGTTCTACTTCTGATCTCCTAGTTTTACTACTGTTATTTCCTCACCCTTGGCCCTTTTCACCTCCTCTATGCTTACTTTCCCCGAAACCACTCCAATAATTTCTCTACTACATCACTCTCCTCCCCCACTTTCACTTTCATCCCTCTTACCGCTACGTTTTTTCGCCTTTCTTCTCTCTCTTTCCCTTCTATTTTCCTTTCTATGTGCTTCATCCTTTCTATTATTTCTTTCACACTTCCTGTCTCACTTCTCTCTTTACTAACACCTCCCTCTAAGGCTCCTATTCTTCTCTCAATATCCTCTACTAGTCTAACTTCTCTCCCTATCATCTCCCTTTTTATTTGCTATGTTGCCCCCCACATCTCGTCAGTTTCTTTGCTCCACTTCTCCTCCCTTACCTCCACTTCTTTCCTTAGACTTTCTATCTCCTCCTTTAGTTCCTTCTTTAATTCCTCCTACATTTCCATCCCGTGCGCTTTCATTTCCTCTACCTCCTTTCTATGACCCCCCTCATCTCCCTCCACGGCCCCTCCATCACCTTTTCCAATCTCCTGTCCCGTCTCTCTCTCCTCCCACCCTTTTCTCCGGCGAGTGCTGCACCTTCTTGCTTCTCCGAAATGCCTGCTCTTCCCTTCTTTGCTGCTCCGAGTACTTGCCCTCCATTTCTACCTCTTCGCTTTTCCTCTTGCATACGTCATCTAAGCGCGAGCTGTGCCTCCGCTTCCTCTCTATTTTCCCTAACGCTTCTGCTTTTGTTGGTCTCCCTTTCCTTTTTTCCTCTTCCTTGCCTCCCTGTTCATTTATCCCTTTCCCCATCCCTCCTACCATTATACTACTTTCCCGCCCTACCTTACTGATCCCTTCGCTCTGCTCTCTCCTGCTCTCCCCATGTGTCGCTCCTCCTTCATGCACATCTCTTCCCGAGTTTTCCCAGTCGTTCCTAACCTCTCCCTATCCTACCTTCCACTCGCACCTCCTTTCTCTCCCGCCCCTAATACTTCACCCGCTCCTCATTCTCTCACTCCCTTTTCCCTGTTCTGCATTCTATTTGCTCTCCTTCACACTTGACTTTCCCACACACGTGTTTTCTCGCCTTTTCACGATGTACCGGAAAACGGAAGTCTAGTGTCTCCTATTTAGAGTGAAAAAGAACAGTTAGTTACGCTCCTATGCTCTCCGCCAATCAGACGCTGTCACGAAAAGTCACGGATCACTGTGAAGGATTACCGTGATTTTGTACGAACGTGATCGAAGCACAAGTGATTCGCAAGTAGCAGTTCACGCCATCCCTAGTTGTTTCCTGTGGGAGCGCGCGCTAACAGGGCAGAGTTAATGGGGTTCGGCAGAAGTGGGGGATAAGCTACCACATTTATACCTAGCACCTAGACCGGGCAGGACATTCAGTAAATGTACTCGTAACTGAGAAGTAAACTAAAAATAATCGACTTATAACCCACATTGTGTTATTACTATCCCGGTGTGAGGATAGCACATTACCAGTATTTAATTTATTATAGCAGATAGTATCGCGCATTTGACATAATGTTTTTCCTGGGATACACTGATAGTGTTATTGTGGGGCTACATTGATAATATTTTTGCTGGGATCGGAATAATCACGATTTTTGCGAATGTACTTGGCGCATGTTTTTTCACTGACCGTGTTTCTGTTGGGTTTATAGATTGACAATTGTAAACCATAAAACGTGAAACGTTGATTCATTGAGTCGATCAATCCACATCGCAATATCGAAAGGTAGATTCAAACACATTTTACAAAAGATGACAGTAGTAACGCTCCATCCATTGAATACATTAAATATAGCCAGTGATATTCAAAAGACTTTTGACCGAGAGGGAAAGGAGAACTCCCAAACGTCGTAAACCTCAATATACATCAACGATACACAAGAATTCTCTTTCCCCTCCTAGCTAAAATATTTTAGCTTGAACGAAACGCAATCGCGCCATTCAGGCAGCCAGTCAGTCAATATAGACGCAATACGCTCGAAGAAAGGAGGTATGTGTCATCGCTTTCACAATATAATCTTATTCAAACAAAATTTTAATCAAATAATTAAACATACTTGTTTCGTTTATATAGCATAATATTATCTTGTCACCATTATATTAATTTTTTGTTCTCTAATTTTCAGACTAAACATACCAAGGAATGGAAGTCGACACGAATGTAAGTAATTATAAATTATTTCTACATTTTTTTTTTTATAAAAGATCAAGAACAGTAAGAGTACCAGGATAATAGTACTACTAGAAATAGTTCAAATTCAGAAAACTTATGTGATGATTATTTTACGTATTACACAATGAAATAATGCGATGCAACAATATATAATTATGTCGTTTATTATATGCAGTAACGGTACAGGACAAAATTATTTATCGTAGCACCGTACCATATCATTAAATTATAATACAAATACGGGATGATATACTACGCAACATATAAACACACATTACTAAATACAAGAGCAGGCTAGTTAATCGATCGAGAGTCTTCTTGAGTCCTTCAATCAGAATCAGTCACCCCGGGATCAGAGCGAATCTCTGACCATCGCCACGACGCGAGAACTGTAACATCGTACCAGTGGCGGTGTATCGCATAGCAACGGTGAATCACGTAAAGAGTCAAAGGGAATAGTTAACAATTCCGCGAAGTTCGAATCCGCCACCTTTTAACCGCGTAGAGTAACTCCGTGAAGTACGAAGTAGGGAAATGCGTGAGACAAAGGAACTAGCGACGCGAAGCAACCCCGAGCGACCAACGACCGGCTACACGAGCGAGGTGGCATCCGCGATTCTGTACTCACAATCATAGCAGAAGGAGTTGGTATATAAACAACGAATCGTCAAATACATATACAATTGTTGAACCAGAACAAGCTATACAGTTCACTTTCCTCACTCTCCTTACATTATTTATAAGAGAAAGTTTACTCAAGGTGTGCTTTAGCACTTTAAAAGAGCAGGATCCCATCTACTTAAGACGTAACAAAGCAAATATTTTTTAACTGAATATACAAGATCGTAAAAGAAAAACAAAAAGTATTTTAGTAATAAATTCATCAATTACAGAACCATCCCGCGGGCAACGAGCAGGATGGAGAATTCGGGAAGAAAACCGTCGCTGGGCGGCACTCCATGTATTACGAGAACAATCTCGCGGCCTTTACAACGTCATAAACCTAGAAAGAAAATAGCGATTCAAGAAAAGAGACAGACAGTAAGAGTAAGTAATAACTATTAAGCATATAAATTCATATAACTTGTTCATTCAATAATTATTAAACAGTACCTTACAATATATAGGTATCCTGCAAGAATAAATGAAAGCTCGCTCCTATCTGGTAGTCTCATCTTATCTAGGCAAACTTCACACAGGTGTTACGTACCGAACATAAAAAAATGAAATTTTTTTTACATATACAACTCGGTTAGATTGCGTCTCGATAATGCAATGCATTTTGGGAACTTCCCTAATCGCACGTAATCCTGGCCTTTGAGTTTATGAAATTAAATGTCCCTTTCGGCAACGCGATCGACTTTTTAATATAACGCATTCCTTTCTTGAATTCAACGTGGTTTCACTGCGCAGCATACAGTCCCACAAACGCGTTATCTCAGAAATGCGTAGGATGAAATCCTAGATAATATTGTATTCGCGCGGTGACCCGTTCTGAATATAATCTTTCATTTGTTAAATATGTATAATTGGGTTTCGGAATTTTGACACTCTTAGTTACGTTACGAGACGGGAGGCGAGCAGCGCGAGAGACCGTCGAGAATGGGAATATTTACAAAGAATAATATAGTGGTTGGTGTGTTAATTAGTACAATGGACGAAACTGATGCGAAATCAGTTAGCCGTTGAAATTCTTGTAGACGAGGACGATCCTGACGTAAAATCAATGAGCCTCTGAGGATAGGTGTAATTGCGGACGAAACTAATCTGTGATCGGTGAGCCGCAGGAGTGTGAGTTTTGTGAACGCACCTGATGCAAAATCAGGGAGTCACTAGGATCAGTTTTACAGAAGAACTCAAATTAATATCGAGGTGCTACTAAGGATGTCGAATTCAAATAGACGAGCCATATGCGAAATCAGGGCGCTCTAAGGAAGTTGGATAATGCACAGACGAACCTGGTATCAGGTGCCTGTAGGAAGTAGTCGAAACTGATTGTTGGAACCGCTTAAAATAAGAGAACCAACGGGGGTCCGGATAAGGTGAGATTGAGGGTACACGAAAGAAACGAAGACACAAGTTTTAATCTTTGTCGGCCCTGAAAAGGGCTTCTAAACGACGTTTATTAAAGCTTTATGTTTCTGGGGGCTGGGTGTTGGCTCCGGTCCTCGTCGGCTCGGGTGGTCGTCGGTGGATAGGAGGGCCCTGGCTGGTGGTGACACCGGTGCTCACCTTAGCGACGTTGGCGTCTGAAAAAGAGAGATAGCGGCGGAACCGCGGCGGTAAGCAAGAGTGGAAGTCTAGCTATACCAAAGATTCCCGACTCCAGGCTGCGCTCGCGAGCCTATTTGGAGGGGATAGCAATACCTTGCCTGTAACGCAAAGGTAATGCAGTGGACTGTATTATCGACTCTTCTTCTGGTGCGAAGAAGAAGAAGATGAGCGAGTGGCTTGAGAGGAGGAGGGACCTCTTCTCTTCGCCTTGCACCTATTAGAAAGGATCGTTTCGTACGAATCCAAGTAACTTAGGGATTCGTGAGCGGAGGGACACGCTATAACCAGCGAATTGTTGGTCCTGGAGGCTGAGGACGGCCAGAGGCTCCGCGACTCCGTTCACCTTACCGTGTGCTTCTATTCGTCACACGGGGGTTGCTTCTAAACGGGGTGGCAGAGCACGAGTAACGCAAAGGTGATAGGCACGTACGTTATCTCTCTCTGTTGTAACCCGTCTCTCAGGGATCCAACAGGCAGCGGCCTTTGTTGCTCCGAGACGAAAACGAGACTCAGAGAATCAGGGCAGGCCCCGATTCCAAGAGTGCAAATCTCGATCAATTGTCTCCTAAGACAAGCCAGGTGCTCTTTCGTACGTATTATACGTACGAATCGAGTAGAGCTTCCTAGTTTGTCGGCGACAGAGGTTCAGCTTTTGAGAGCTAGTGAGATTTCAAGTGTCTGGTAACCAAACTACTTGAAATCCGAAGGCTGTCTAGCTGAGATGCGCTTGACTACCGGTCGCACTGACTGTGTCAAGCTTGGTTGTCGTAAGACGACTGGGGCGAGAGCCGCGCGTGTCTCCGCGAAGCGGAAGACGTGCCAAATTTTACCACTACGCGGCGCTCACAAATTAACTTTTGTTTCGTGCTAATGTAGTACGATGTACTCTCTCTCTCCTTCAGACTCCGATGTCTCCACTCGACATCGAGCCTGGAGTTCAAAACCGTTGCTCGACAACGCTTGCTTTGTTTGAACTTTAATTTTGACGACAAAAACAAGTCATACGACACCTGATCGTGTTTTGCTGCTAGGATAACGTATGCTCCAACCGAAGGCAACCTTCGGTAGGTCACGTATACCAACAAATTACGAATCTCGCGGACGAGCCAAATGCCCGTTATATAACCGCTTTTTAAACACTGGTTTAAAATGAATTAGCTACAGGATAGGTTAGCTTTCGTGGACGAACTCGAATAAATCGAGGAGCCACTTGGTTGAATGCAGTTTCGTTGGAAGTAAGGGTAAGCGGACAAAACTGATGTAATATCAGAGAGCCGCAAGAGATGTTAGTGAGAATCGTAACTTTTTGAATTATTAATTGATACAACTTTAGCGGTTAAGCAGTATCGTGGTGGATCTGTCAACTTCGAATGGGATCGCTTAAGGTAATTATAGGGTTGAAGTAATCTAAGCAAATTACTATATATACATGAGTATATATTCTAAACTCAGTGTTTACGTACAAGTGCACAGTGTAGTGTTGTCGCGTACTGTATATGAATTTAATGCACGATGTTAACGCACGGGCGATGCGCGGACTTACACAGTGGTCGTAGGAATAGCCAAATAGAATTTATTTCGACTCGCGGATTCTATGAGGATACGTAGACTCGAAAGGGAACTTTAGCCCGATCTAACTGAATAGCAACCAACTCTGTCGAACTTGACTATCAACGTGACGTTACGGTTCTGAACCCGTTAACGTTAAAATCCCTGGGTTTATATAGGCCGAAAAATGAGTGGGAGTTCGTTAGAAATTTCCATATAAGGAAATTTCTCACGGTTGGTACAGCGTCGTGGATTTAATTGGAAAAATTGGTTAACTATTACACATCGAATAATATGAAAATAATATATACATATAGGAGAAAGAAATTGTATTGGTGAGTCTCCAAAATTAATATTGCTACCTTCTTTTGTTCTGATAATTTAAAGAATAATCATTATGCAACAAGTGGTAATAATTTCAGATAGTCTAAAGACTATGGGAATCTCCCTAGTCTGAATTATTCCACAATAAATGAGAGAATGAATGTCTGCTTGTATGTATCAAAATAGTTATTTCTGTTCTTATAATTTTATATATCTATATATTCAATTATCAATCTACACATATTTTTATATATTCATTTTTGTGTACTTTCTTATTGGAACGTTATGTTATGCAACTTTTAACTAGTTATATCAATCAATTCAATTTACATACTCTATATTCTTTTCTCTTAATTTCTTTCGGCCTTTAACCTATTCAGATTTGAGATACGTTTGTCCAAGTACCCGTATGGGACTGTAGCACCACCGATCCCTTTAACTACCCGAAATAACTTTTCAAATTTTATTTACTTATAAATTTAGTCATGCCGTCGTCCGTGCATTAGAAATCAAAAATATTATAATTGGTAGCGTTCGGGCGTATCAACGCGTTCGGCGCGTAACACAGGCAACTGAAACTGTACCTGCTACATAACTACACATGTACTTATACAGAGCTTATGGCTTATTTCTAACCTCTCGTTAGAAGATACAAAAGCTGCGTCGCCACAAAA